>NW_027520346.1:0-123965 GCF_051991245.1 Festucalex cinctus
AATGTGTCAAAATCTTAAAAATTAACAGGTGCCCAAGCAATTTCATGCTAGAATCATCATCCGGATGCCAAAATAAACTAAATACAGCAAAAGATTTGAGTGCACAACGTTTGGTTTAGATTTGACAGCCATAATCAGCAATTGTGTACATTTGAGCTGAATGTGTCAAAATCTTAAAAATTAACAGGTGCCCAAGCAATTTCATGCTAGAATCATCATCCGGATGCCAAAATAAACTAAATACAGCAAAAGATTTGAGTGCACAACGTTTGGTTTAGGTTTGACAGCCATAATCAACTTTTTATTGCTTTAAATGCGTTTTTAGCGCATGATTGTACATTTGAGGTGAATGTGTCAAAATCTTAAAAATTAACAGGTGCCCAAGCAATTTCATGCTAGAATCATCATCCGGATGCCAAAATAAACTAAATACAGCAAAAGATTTGAGTGCACAACGTTTGGTTTAGGTTTGACAGCCATAATCACCTTTTTATTGCTTTAAATGCGTTTTTAGCGCATGATTGTACATTTGAGCTGAATGTGTCAAAATCTTAAAAATTAACAGGTGCCCAAGCAATTTCATGCTAGAATCATCATCCGGATGCCAAAATAAACTAAATACAGCAAAAGATTTGAGTGCACAACGTTTGGTTTAGATTTGACAGCCATAATCAGCAATTGTGTACATTTGAGCTGAATGTGTCAAAATCTTAAAAATTAACAGGTGCCCAAGCAATTTCATGGTAGAATCATCATCCGGATGCCAAAATAAACTAAATACAGCAAAAGATTTGAGTGCACAACGTTTGGTTTAGGTTTGACAGCCATAATCACCTTTTTATTGCTTTAAATGCGTTTTTAGCGCATGATTGTACATTTGAGCTGAATGTGTCAAAATCTTAAAAATTAACAGGTGCCCAAGCAATTTCATGCTAGAATCATCATCCGGATGCCAAAATAAACTAAATACAGCAAAAGATTTGAGTGCACAACGTTTGGTTTAGGTTTGACAGCCATAATCACCTTTTTATTGCTTTAAATGCGTTTTTAGCGCATGATTGTACATTTGAGCTGAATGTGTCAAAATCTTAAAAATTAACAGGTGCCCAAGCAATTTCATGCTAGAATCATCATCCGGATGCCAAAATAAACTAAATACAGCAAAAGATTTGAGTGCACAACGTTTGGTTTAGATTTGACAGCCATAATCAGCAATTGTGTACATTTGAGCTGAATGTGTCAAAATCTTAAAAATTAACAGGTGCCCAAGCAATTTCATGCTAGAATCATCATCCGGATGCCAAAATAAACTAAATACAGCAAAAGATTTGAGTGCACAACGTTTGGTTTAGGTTTGACAGCCATAATCACCTTTTTATTGCTTTAAATGCGTTTTTAGCGCATGATTGTACATTTGAGCTGAATGTGTCAAAATCTTAAAAATTAACAGGTGCCCAAGCAATTTCATGCTAGAATCATCATCCGGATGCCAAAATAAACTAAATACAGCAAAAGATTTGAGTGCACAACGTTTGGTTTAGATTTGACAGCCATAATCAGCAATTGTGTACATTTGAGCTGAATGTGTCAAAATCTTAAAAATTAACAGGTGCCCAAGCAATTTCATGCTAGAATCATCATCCGGATGCCAAAATAAACTAAATACAGCAAAAGATTTGAGTGCACAACGTTTGGTTTAGATTTGACAGCCATAATCAGCAATTGTGTACATTTGAGCTGAATGTGTCAAAATCTTAAAAATTAACAGGTGCCCAAGCAATTTCATGCTAGAATCATCATCCGGATGCCAAAATAAACTAAATACAGCAAAAGATTTGAGTGCACAACGTTTGGTTTAGATTTGACAGCCATAATCAGCAATTGTGTACATTTGAGCTGAATGTGTCAAAATCTTAAAAATTAACAGGTGCCCAAGCAATTTCATGCTAGAATCATCATCCGGATGCCAAAATAAACTAAATACAGCAAAAGATTTGAGTGCACAACGTTTGGTTTAGGTTTGACAGCCATAATCACCTTTTTATTGCTTTAAATGCGTTTTTAGCGCATGATTGTACATTTGAGCTGAATGTGTCAAAATCTTAAAAATTAACAGGTGCCCAAGCAATTTCATGCTAGAATCATCATCCGGATGCCAAAATAAACTAAATACAGCAAAAGATTTGAGTGCACAACGTTTGGTTTAGATTTGACAGCCATAATCAGCAATTGTGTACATTTGAGCTGAATGTGTCAAAATCTTAAAAATTAACAGGTGCCCAAGCAATTTCATGCTAGAATCATCATCCGGATGCCAAAATAAACTAAATACAGCAAAAGATTTGAGTGCACAACGTTTGGTTTAGGTTTGACAGCCATAATCACCTTTTTATTGCTTTAAATGCGTTTTTAGCGCATGATTGTACATTTGAGCTGAATGTGTCAAAATCTTAAAAATTAACAGGTGCCCAAGCAATTTCATGCTAGAATCATCATCCGGATGCCAAAATAAACTAAATACAGCAAAAGATTTGAGTGCACAACGTTTGGTTTAGATTTGACAGCCATAATCAGCAATTGTGTACATTTGAGCTGAATGTGTCAAAATCTTAAAAATTAACAGGTGCCCAAGCAATTTCATGCTAGAATCATCATCCGGATGCCAAAATAAACTAAATACAGCAAAAGATTTGAGTGCACAACGTTTGGTTTAGGTTTGACAGCCATAATCACCTTTTTATTGCTTTAAATGCGTTTTTAGCGCATGACTGTACATTTGAGCTGAATGTGTCAAAATCTTAAAAATTAACAGGTGCCCAAGCATTTTCATGCTAGAATCATCATCCGGATGCCAAAATAAACTAAATACAGCAAAAGATTTGAGTGCACAACGTTTGGTTTAGATTTGACAGCCATAATCAGCAATTGTGTACATTTGAGCTGAATGTGTCAAAATCTTAAAAATTAACAGGTGCCCAAGCAATTTCATGCTAGAATCATCATCCGGATGCCAAAATAAACTAAATACAGCAAAAGATTTGAGTGCACAACGTTTGGTTTAGGTTTGACAGCCATAATCACCTTTTTATTGCTTTAAATGCGTTTTTAGCGCATGATTGTACATTTGAGCTGAATGTGTCAAAATCTTAAAAATTAACAGGTGCCCAAGCAATTTCATGCTAGAATCATCATCCGGATGCCAAAATAAACTAAATACAGCAAAAGATTTGAGTGCACAACGTTTGGTTTAGATTTGACAGCCATAATCAGCAATTGTGTACATTTGAGCTGAATGTGTCAAAATCTTAAAAATTAACAGGTGCCCAAGCAATTTCATGCTAGAATCATCATCCGGATGCCAAAATAAACTAAATACAGCCAAAGATTTGAGTGCACAACGTTTGGTTTAGGTTTGACAGCCATAATCACCTTTTTATTGCTTTAAATGCGTTTTTAGCGCATGATTGTACATTTGAGCTGAATGTGTCAAAATCTTAAAAATTAACAGGTGCCCAAGCAATTTCATGCTAGAATCATCATCCGGATGCCAAAATAAACTAAATACAGCAAAAGATTTGAGTGCACAACGTTTGGTTTAGATTTGACAGCCATAATCAGCAATTGTGTACATTTGAGCTGAATGTGTCAAAATCTTAAAAATTAACAGGTGCCCAAGCAATTTCATGCTAGAATCATCATCCGGATGCCAAAATAAACTAAATACAGCAAAAGATTTGAGTGCACAACGTTTGGTTTAGGTTTGACAGCCATAATCACCTTTTTATTGCTTTAAATGCGTTTTTAGCGCATGATTGTACATTTGAGCTGAATGTGTCAAAATCTTAAAAATTAACAGGTGCCCAAGCAATTTCATGCTAGAATCATCATCCGGATGCCAAAATAAACTAAATACAGCAAAAGATTTGAGTGCACAACGTTTGGTTTAGATTTGACAGCCATAATCAGCAATTGTGTACATTTGAGCTGAATGTGTCAAAATCTTAAAAATTAACAGGTGCCCAAGCAATTTCATGCTAGAATCATCATCCGGATGCCAAAATAAACTAAATACAGCAAAAGATTTGAGTGCACAACGTTTGGTTTAGGTTTGACAGCCATAATCAACTTTTTATTGCTTTAAATGCGTTTTTAGCGCATGATTGTACATTTGAGGTGAATGTGTCAAAATCTTAAAAATTAACAGGTGCCCAAGCAATTTCATGCTAGAATCATCATCCGGATGCCAAAATAAACTAAATACAGCAAAAGATTTGAGTGCACAACGTTTGGTTTAGGTTTGACAGCCATAATCACCTTTTTATTGCTTTAAATGCGTTTTTAGCGCATGATTGTACATTTGAGCTGAATGTGTCAAAATCTTAAAAATTAACAGGTGCCCAAGCAATTTCATGCTAGAATCATCATCCGGATGCCAAAATAAACTAAATACAGCAAAAGATTTGAGTGCACAACGTTTGGTTTAGATTTGACAGCCATAATCAGCAATTGTGTACATTTGAGCTGAATGTGTCAAAATCTTAAAAATTAACAGGTGCCCAAGCAATTTCATGGTAGAATCATCATCCGGATGCCAAAATAAACTAAATACAGCAAAAGATTTGAGTGCACAACGTTTGGTTTAGGTTTGACAGCCATAATCACCTTTTTATTGCTTTAAATGCGTTTTTAGCGCATGATTGTACATTTGAGCTGAATGTGTCAAAATCTTAAAAATTAACAGGTGCCCAAGCAATTTCATGCTAGAATCATCATCCGGATGCCAAAATAAACTAAATACAGCAAAAGATTTGAGTGCACAACGTTTGGTTTAGATTTGACAGCCATAATCAGCAATTGTGTACATTTGAGCTGAATGTGTCAAAATCTTAAAAATTAACAGGTGCCCAAGCAATTTCATGCTAGAATCATCATCCGGATGCCAAAATAAACTAAATACAGCAAAAGATTTGAGTGCACAACGTTTGGTTTAGGTTTGACAGCCATAATCAACTTTTTATTGCTTTAAATGCGTTTTTAGCGCATGATTGTACATTTGAGGTGAATGTGTCAAAATCTTAAAAATTAACAGGTGCCCAAGCAATTTCATGCTAGAATCATCATCCGGATGCCAAAATAAACTAAATACAGCAAAAGATTTGAGTGCACAACGTTTGGTTTAGGTTTGACAGCCATAATCACCTTTTTATTGCTTTAAATGCGTTTTTAGCG
The DNA here is from genome assembly GCF_051991245.1 of Festucalex cinctus. Taxonomy (NCBI): domain Eukaryota; kingdom Metazoa; phylum Chordata; class Actinopteri; order Syngnathiformes; family Syngnathidae; genus Festucalex; species Festucalex cinctus. The sequence goes on from NW_027520346.1 coordinate 5,230, forward strand.
CATAATTGTACATTTGAGCTGAATGTGTCAAAATCTTAAAAATTAACAGGTGCCCAAGCAATTTCATGCTAGAATCATCATCCGGATGCCAAAATAAACTAAATACAGCAAAAGATTTGAGTGCACAACGTTTGGTTTAGATTTGACAGCCATAATCAGCAATTGTGTACATTTGAGCTGAATGTGTCAAAATCTTAAAAATTAACAGGTGCCCAAGCAATTTCATGCTAGAATCATCATCCGGATGCCAAAATAAACTAAATACAGCAAAAGATTTGAGTGCACAACGTTTGGTTTAGGTTTGACAGCCATAATCACCTTTTTATTGCTTTAAATGCGTTTTTAGCGCATGATTGTACATTTGAGCTGAATGTGTCAAAATCTTAAAAATTAACAGGTGCCCAAGCAATTTCATGCTAGAATCATCATCCGGATGCCAAAATAAACAAAATACAGCAAAAGATTTGAGTGCACAACGTTTGGTTTAGATTTGACAGCCATAATCAGCAATTGTGTACATTTGAGCTGAATGTGTCAAAATCTTAAAAATTAACAGGTGCCCAAGCAATTTCATGCTAGAATCATCATCCGGATGCCAAAATAAACTAAATACAGCAAAAGATTTGAGTGCACAACGTTTGGTTTAGGTTTGACAGCCATAATCACCTTTTTATTGCTTTAAATGCGTTTTTAGTGCATGATTGTACATTTGAGCTGAATGTGTCAAAATCTTAAAAATTAACAGGTGCCCAAGCAATTTCATGCTAGAATCATCATCCGGATGCCAAAATAAACTAAATACAGCAAAAGATTTGAGTGCACAACGTTTGGTTTAGATTTGACAGCCATAATCAACTTTTTATTGCTTTAAATGCGTTTTTAGCGCATGATTGTACATTTGAGCTGAATGTGTCAAAATCTTAAAAATTAACAGGTGCCCAAGCAATTTCATGCTAGAATCATCATCCGGATGCCAAAATAAACAAAATACAGCAAAAGATTTTAGTGCACAACGTTTGGTTTAGATTTGACAGCCATAATCAGCAATTCTGTACATTTGAGCTGAATGTGTCAAAATCTTAAAAATTAACAGGTGCCCAAGCAATTTCATGCTAGAATCATCATCCGGATGCCAAAATAAACTAAATACAGCAAAAGATTTGAGTGCACAACGTTTGGTTTAGGTTTGACAGCCATAATCACCTTTTTATTGCTTTAAATGCGTTTTTAGCGCATGATTGTACATTTGAGCTGAATGTGTCAAAATCTTAAAAATTAACAGGTGCCCAAGCAATTTCATGCTAGAATCATCATCCGGATGCCAAAATAAACAAAATACAGCAAAAGATTTGAGTGCACAACGTTTGGTTTAGATTTGACAGCCATAATCAGCAATTGTGTACATTTGAGCTGAATGTGTCAAAATCTTAAAAATTAACAGGTGCCCAAGCAATTTCATGCTAGAATCATCATCCGGATGCCAAAATAAACTAAATACAGCAAAAGATTTGAGTGCACAACGTTTGGTTTAGGTTTGACAGCCATAATCACCTTTTTATTGCTTTAAATGCGTTTTTAGCGCATGATTGTACATTTGAGCTGAATGTGTCAAAATCTTAAAAATTAACAGGTGCCCAAGCAATTTCATGCTAGAATCATCATCCGGATGCCAAAATAAACTAAATACAGCAAAAGATTTGAGTGCACAACGTTTGGTTTAGATTTGACAGCCATAATCAGCAATTGTGTACATTTGAGCTGAATGTGTCAAAATCTTAAAAATTAACAGGTGCCCAAGCAATTTCATGCTAGAATCATCATCCGGATGCCAAAATAAACTAAATACAGCAAAAGATTTGAGTGCACAACGTTTGGTTTAGGTTTGACAGCCATAATCACCTTTTTATTGCTTTAAATGCGTTTTTAGCGCATGATTGTACATTTGAGCTGAATGTGTCAAAATCTTAAAAATTAACAGGTGCCCAAGCAATTTCATGCTAGAATCATCATCCGGATGCCAAAATAAACTAAATACAGCAAAAGATTTGAGTGCACAACGTTTGGTTTAGATTTGACAGCCATAATCAGCAATTGTGTACATTTGAGCTGAATGTGTCAAAATCTTAAAAATTAACAGGTGCCCAAGCAATTTCATGCTAGAATCATCATCCGGATGCCAAAATAAACTAAATACAGCAAAAGATTTGAGTGCACAACGTTTGGTTTAGGTTTGACAGCCATAATCACCTTTTTATTGCTTTAAATGCGTTTTTAGCGCATGATTGTACATTTGAGCTGAATGTGTCAAAATCTTAAAAATTAACAGGTGCCCAAGCAATTTCATGCTAGAATCATCATCCGGATGCCAAAATAAACTAAATACAGCAAAAGATTTGAGTGCACAACGTTTGGTTTAGATTTGACAGCCATAATCAGCAATTGTGTACATTTGAGCTGAATGTGTCAAAATCTTAAAAATTAACAGGTGCCCAAGCAATTTCATGCTAGAATCATCATCCGGATGCCAAAATAAACTAAATACAGCAAAAGATTTGAGTGCACAACGTTTGGTTTAGGTTTGACAGCCATAATCACCTTTTTATTGCTTTAAATGCGTTTTTAGCGCATGATTGTACATTTGAGCTGAATGCTTCAAAATCTTAAAAATTAACAGGTGCCCAAGCAATTTCATGCTAGAATCATCATCCGGATGCCAAAATAAACTAAATACAGCAAAAGATTTGAGTGCACAACGTTTGGTTTAGATTTGACAGCCATAATCAGCAATTGTGTACATTTGAGCTGAATGTGTCAAAATCTTAAAAATTAACAGGTGCCCAAGCAATTTCATGCTAGAATCATCATCCGGATGCCAAAATAAACAAAATACAGCAAAAGATTTGAGTGCACAACGTTTGGTTTAGATTTGACAGCCATAATCAGCAATTGTGTACATTTGAGCTGAATGTGTCAAAATCTTAAAAATTAACAGGTGCCCAAGCAATTTCATGCTAGAATCATCATCCGGATGCCAAAATAAACTAAATACAGCAAAAGATTTGAGTGCACAACGTTTGGTTTAGATTTGACAGCCATAATCAGCAATTGTGTACATTTGAGCTGAATGTGTCAAAATCTTAAAAATTAACAGGTGCCCAAGCAATTTCATGCTAGAATCATCATCCGGATGCCAAAATAAACTAAATACAGCAAAAGATTTGAGTGCACAACGTTTGGTTTAGATTTGACAGCCATAATCAGCAATTGTGTACATTTGAGCTGAATGTGTCAAAATCTTAAAAATTAACAGGTGCCCAAGCAATTTCATGCTAGAATCATCATCCGGATGCCAAAATAAACTAAATACAGCAAAAGATTTGAGTGCACAACGTTTGGTTTAGATTTGACAGCCATAATCAGCAATTGTGTACATTTGAGCTGAATGTGTCAAAATCTTAAAAATTAACAGGTGCCCAAGCAATTTCATGCTAGAATCATCATCCGGATGCCAAAATAAACTAAATACAGCAAAAGATTTGAGTGCACAACGTTTGGTTTAGGTTTGACAGCCATAATCACCTTTTTATTGCTTTAAATGCGTTTTTAGCGCATGATTGTACATTTGAGCTGAATGTGTCAAAATCTTAAAAATTAACAGGTGCCCAAGCAATTTCATGCTAGAATCATCATCCGGATGCCAAAATAAACTAAATACAGCAAAAGATTTGAGTGCACAACGTTTGGTTTAGATTTGACAGCCATAATCAGCAATTGTGTACATTTGAGCTGAATGTGTCAAAATCTTAAAAATTAACAGGTGCCCAAGCAATTTCATGCTAGAATCATCATCCGGATGCCAAAATAAACTAAATACAGCAAAAGATTTGAGTGCACAACGTTTGGTTTAGGTTTGACAGCCATAATCACCTTTTTATTGCTTTAAATGCGTTTTTAGCGCATGATTGTACATTTGAGCTGAATGTGTCAAAATCTTAAAAATTAACAGGTGCCCAAGCAATTTCATGCTAGAATCATCATCCGGATGCCAAAATAAACTAAATACAGCAAAAGATTTGAGTGCACAACGTTTGGTTTAGATTTGACAGCCATAATCAGCAATTGTGTACATTTGAGCTGAATGTGTCAAAATCTTAAAAATTAACAGGTGCCCAAGCAATTTCATGCTAGAATCATCATCCGGATGCCAAAATAAACTAAATACAGCAAAAGATTTGAGTGCACAACGTTTGGTTTAGGTTTGACAGCCATAATCACCTTTTTATTGCTTTAAATGCGTTTTTAGCGCATGACTGTACATTTGAGCTGAATGTGTCAAAATCTTAAAAATTAACAGGTGCCCAAGCATTTTCATGCTAGAATCATCATCCGGATGCCAAAATAAACTAAATACAGCAAAAGATTTGAGTGCACAACGTTTGGTTTAGATTTGACAGCCATAATCAGCAATTGTGTACATTTGAGCTGAATGTGTCAAAATCTTAAAAATTAACAGGTGCCCAAGCAATTTCATGCTAGAATCATCATCCGGATGCCAAAATAAACTAAATACAGCAAAAGATTTGAGTGCACAACGTTTGGTTTAGGTTTGACAGCCATAATCACCTTTTTATTGCTTTAAATGCGTTTTTAGCGCATGATTGTACATTTGAGCTGAATGTGTCAAAATCTTAAAAATTAACAGGTGCCCAAGCAATTTCATGCTAGAATCATCATCCGGATGCCAAAATAAACTAAATACAGCAAAAGATTTGAGTGCACAACGTTTGGTTTAGATTTGACAGCCATAATCAGCAATTGTGTACATTTGAGCTGAATGTGTCAAAATCTTAAAAATTAACAGGTGCCCAAGCAATTTCATGCTAGAATCATCATCCGGATGCCAAAATAAACTAAATACAGCAAAAGATTTGAGTGCACAACGTTTGGTTTAGGTTTGACAGCCATAATCACCTTTTTATTGCTTTAAATGCGTTTTTAGCGCATGATTGTACATTTGAGCTGAATGTGTCAAAATCTTAAAAATTAACAGGTGCCCAAGCAATTTCATGCTAGAATCATCATCCGGATGCCAAAATAAACTAAATACAGCAAAAGATTTGAGTGCACAACGTTTGGTTTAGATTTGACAGCCATAATCAGCAATTGTGTACATTTGAGCTGAATGTGTCAAAATCTTAAAAATTAACAGGTGCCCAAGCAATTTCATGCTAGAATCATCATCCGGATGCCAAAATAAACTAAATACAGCAAAAGATTTGAGTGCACAACGTTTGGTTTAGGTTTGACAGCCATAATCACCTTTTTATTGCTTTAAATGCGTTTTTAGCGCATGATTGTACATTTGAGCTGAATGTGTCAAAATCTTAAAAATTAACAGGTGCCCAAGCAATTTCATGCTAGAATCATCATCCGGATGCCAAAATAAACTAAATACAGCAAAAGATTTGAGTGCACAACGTTTGGTTTAGATTTGACAGCCATAATCAGCAATTGTGTACATTTGAGCTGAATGTGTCAAAATCTTAAAAATTAACAGGTGCCCAAGCAATTTCATGCTAGAATCATCATCCGGATGCCAAAATAAACTAAATACAGCAAAAGATTTGAGTGCACAACGTTTGGTTTAGGTTTGACAGCCATAATCAACTTTTTATTGCTTTAAATGCGTTTTTAGCGCATGATTGTACATTTGAGGTGAATGTGTCAAAATCTTAAAAATTAACAGGTGCCCAAGCAATTTCATGCTAGAATCATCATCCGGATGCCAAAATAAACTAAATACAGCAAAAGATTTGAGTGCACAACGTTTGGTTTAGGTTTGACAGCCATAATCACCTTTTTATTGCTTTAAATGCGTTTTTAGCGCATGATTGTACATTTGAGCTGAATGTGTCAAAATCTTAAAAATTAACAGGTGCCCAAGCAATTTCATGCTAGAATCATCATCCGGATGCCAAAATAAACTAAATACAGCAAAAGATTTGAGTGCACAACGTTTGGTTTAGATTTGACAGCCATAATCAGCAATTGTGTACATTTGAGCTGAATGTGTCAAAATCTTAAAAATTAACAGGTGCCCAAGCAATTTCATGGTAGAATCATCATCCGGATGCCAAAATAAACTAAATACAGCAAAAGATTTGAGTGCACAACGTTTGGTTTAGGTTTGACAGCCATAATCACCTTTTTATTGCTTTAAATGCGTTTTTAGCGCATGATTGTACATTTGAGCTGAATGTGTCAAAATCTTAAAAATTAACAGGTGCCCAAGCAATTTCATGCTAGAATCATCATCCGGATGCCAAAATAAACTAAATACAGCAAAAGATTTGAGTGCACAACGTTTGGTTTAGGTTTGACAGCCATAATCACCTTTTTATTGCTTTAAATGCGTTTTTAGCGCATGATTGTACATTTGAGCTGAATGTGTCAAAATCTTAAAAATTAACAGGTGCCCAAGCAATTTCATGCTAGAATCATCATCCGGATGCCAAAATAAACTAAATACAGCAAAAGATTTGAGTGCACAACGTTTGGTTTAGATTTGACAGCCATAATCAGCAATTGTGTACATTTGAGCTGAATGTGTCAAAATCTTAAAAATTAACAGGTGCCCAAGCAATTTCATGCTAGAATCATCATCCGGATGCCAAAATAAACTAAATACAGCAAAAGATTTGAGTGCACAACGTTTGGTTTAGGTTTGACAGCCATAATCACCTTTTTATTGCTTTAAATGCGTTTTTAGCGCATGATTGTACATTTGAGCTGAATGTGTCAAAATCTTAAAAATTAACAGGTGCCCAAGCAATTTCATGCTAGAATCATCATCCGGATGCCAAAATAAACTAAATACAGCAAAAGATTTGAGTGCACAACGTTTGGTTTAGATTTGACAGCCATAATCAGCAATTGTGTACATTTGAGCTGAATGTGTCAAAATCTTAAAAATTAACAGGTGCCCAAGCAATTTCATGCTAGAATCATCATCCGGATGCCAAAATAAACTAAATACAGCAAAAGATTTGAGTGCACAACGTTTGGTTTAGATTTGACAGCCATAATCAGCAATTGTGTACATTTGAGCTGAATGTGTCAAAATCTTAAAAATTAACAGGTGCCCAAGCAATTTCATGCTAGAATCATCATCCGGATGCCAAAATAAACTAAATACAGCAAAAGATTTGAGTGCACAACGTTTGGTTTAGATTTGACAGCCATAATCAGCAATTGTGTACATTTGAGCTGAATGTGTCAAAATCTTAAAAATTAACAGGTGCCCAAGCAATTTCATGCTAGAATCATCATCCGGATGCCAAAATAAACTAAATACAGCAAAAGATTTGAGTGCACAACGTTTGGTTTAGGTTTGACAGCCATAATCACCTTTTTATTGCTTTAAATGCGTTTTTAGCGCATGATTGTACATTTGAGCTGAATGTGTCAAAATCTTAAAAATTAACAGGTGCCCAAGCAATTTCATGCTAGAATCATCATCCGGATGCCAAAATAAACTAAATACAGCAAAAGATTTGAGTGCACAACGTTTGGTTTAGATTTGACAGCCATAATCAGCAATTGTGTACATTTGAGCTGAATGTGTCAAAATCTTAAAAATTAACAGGTGCCCAAGCAATTTCATGCTAGAATCATCATCCGGATGCCAAAATAAACTAAATACAGCAAAAGATTTGAGTGCACAACGTTTGGTTTAGGTTTGACAGCCATAATCACCTTTTTATTGCTTTAAATGCGTTTTTAGCGCATGATTGTACATTTGAGCTGAATGTGTCAAAATCTTAAAAATTAACAGGTGCCCAAGCAATTTCATGCTAGAATCATCATCCGGATGCCAAAATAAACTAAATACAGCAAAAGATTTGAGTGCACAACGTTTGGTTTAGATTTGACAGCCATAATCAGCAATTGTGTACATTTGAGCTGAATGTGTCAAAATCTTAAAAATTAACAGGTGCCCAAGCAATTTCATGCTAGAATCATCATCCGGATGCCAAAATAAACTAAATACAGCAAAAGATTTGAGTGCACAACGTTTGGTTTAGGTTTGACAGCCATAATCACCTTTTTATTGCTTTAAATGCGTTTTTAGCGCATGACTGTACATTTGAGCTGAATGTGTCAAAATCTTAAAAATTAACAGGTGCCCAAGCATTTTCATGCTAGAATCATCATCCGGATGCCAAAATAAACTAAATACAGCAAAAGATTTGAGTGCACAACGTTTGGTTTAGATTTGACAGCCATAATCAGCAATTGTGTACATTTGAGCTGAATGTGTCAAAATCTTAAAAATTAACAGGTGCCCAAGCAATTTCATGCTAGAATCATCATCCGGATGCCAAAATAAACTAAATACAGCAAAAGATTTGAGTGCACAACGTTTGGTTTAGGTTTGACAGCCATAATCACCTTTTTATTGCTTTAAATGCGTTTTTAGCGCATGATTGTACATTTGAGCTGAATGTGTCAAAATCTTAAAAATTAACAGGTGCCCAAGCAATTTCATGCTAGAATCATCATCCGGATGCCAAAATAAACTAAATACAGCAAAAGATTTGAGTGCACAACGTTTGGTTTAGATTTGACAGCCATAATCAGCAATTGTGTACATTTGAGCTGAATGTGTCAAAATCTTAAAAATTAACAGGTGCCCAAGCAATTTCATGCTAGAATCATCATCCGGATGCCAAAATAAACTAAATACAGCCAAAGATTTGAGTGCACAACGTTTGGTTTAGGTTTGACAGCCATAATCACCTTTTTATTGCTTTAAATGCGTTTTTAGCGCATGATTGTACATTTGAGCTGAATGTGTCAAAATCTTAAAAATTAACAGGTGCCCAAGCAATTTCATGCTAGAATCATCATCCGGATGCCAAAATAAACTAAATACAGCAAAAGATTTGAGTGCACAACGTTTGGTTTAGATTTGACAGCCATAATCAGCAATTGTGTACATTTGAGCTGAATGTGTCAAAATCTTAAAAATTAACAGGTGCCCAAGCAATTTCATGCTAGAATCATCATCCGGATGCCAAAATAAACTAAATACAGCAAAAGATTTGAGTGCACAACGTTTGGTTTAGGTTTGACAGCCATAATCACCTTTTTATTGCTTTAAATGCGTTTTTAGCGCATGATTGTACATTTGAGCTGAATGTGTCAAAATCTTAAAAATTAACAGGTGCCCAAGCAATTTCATGCTAGAATCATCATCCGGATGCCAAAATAAACTAAATACAGCAAAAGATTTGAGTGCACAACGTTTGGTTTAGATTTGACAGCCATAATCAGCAATTGTGTACATTTGAGCTGAATGTGTCAAAATCTTAAAAATTAACAGGTGCCCAAGCAATTTCATGCTAGAATCATCATCCGGATGCCAAAATAAACTAAATACAGCAAAAGATTTGAGTGCACAACGTTTGGTTTAGGTTTGACAGCCATAATCAACTTTTTATTGCTTTAAATGCGTTTTTAGCGCATGATTGTACATTTGAGGTGAATGTGTCAAAATCTTAAAAATTAACAGGTGCCCAAGCAATTTCATGCTAGAATCATCATCCGGATGCCAAAATAAACTAAATACAGCAAAAGATTTGAGTGCACAACGTTTGGTTTAGGTTTGACAGCCATAATCACCTTTTTATTGCTTTAAATGCGTTTTTAGCGCATGATTGTACATTTGAGCTGAATGTGTCAAAATCTTAAAAATTAACAGGTGCCCAAGCAATTTCATGCTAGAATCATCATCCGGATGCCAAAATAAACTAAATACAGCAAAAGATTTGAGTGCACAACGTTTGGTTTAGATTTGACAGCCATAATCAGCAATTGTGTACATTTGAGCTGAATGTGTCAAAATCTTAAAAATTAACAGGTGCCCAAGCAATTTCATGGTAGAATCATCATCCGGATGCCAAAATAAACTAAATACAGCAAAAGATTTGAGTGCACAACGTTTGGTTTAGGTTTGACAGCCATAATCACCTTTTTATTGCTTTAAATGCGTTTTTAGCGCATGATTGTACATTTGAGCTGAATGTGTCAAAATCTTAAAAATTAACAGGTGCCCAAGCAATTTCATGCTAGAATCATCATCCGGATGCCAAAATAAACTAAATACAGCAAAAGATTTGAGTGCACAACGTTTGGTTTAGATTTGACAGCCATAATCAGCAATTGTGTACATTTGAGCTGAATGTGTCAAAATCTTAAAAATTAACAGGTGCCCAAGCAATTTCATGCTAGAATCATCATCCGGATGCCAAAATAAACTAAATACAGCAAAAGATTTGAGTGCACAACGTTTGGTTTAGGTTTGACAGCCATAATCAACTTTTTATTGCTTTAAATGCGTTTTTAGCGCATGATTGTACATTTGAGGTGAATGTGTCAAAATCTTAAAAATTAACAGGTGCCCAAGCAATTTCATGCTAGAATCATCATCCGGATGCCAAAATAAACTAAATACAGCAAAAGATTTGAGTGCACAACGTTTGGTTTAGGTTTGACAGCCATAATCACCTTTTTATTGCTTTAAATGCGTTTTTAGCGCATAATTGTACATTTGAGCTGAATGTGTCAAAATCTTAAAAATTAACAGGTGCCCAAGCAATTTCATGCTAGAATCATCATCCGGATGCCAAAATAAACTAAATACAGCAAAAGATTTGAGTGCACAACGTTTGGTTTAGATTTGACAGCCATAATCAGCAATTGTGTACATTTGAGCTGAATGTGTCAAAATCTTAAAAATTAACAGGTGCCCAAGCAATTTCATGCTAGAATCATCATCCGGATGCCAAAATAAACTAAATACAGCAAAAGATTTGAGTGCACAACGTTTGGTTTAGGTTTGACAGCCATAATCACCTTTTTATTGCTTTAAATGCGTTTTTAGCGCATGATTGTACATTTGAGCTGAATGTGTCAAAATCTTAAAAATTAACAGGTGCCCAAGCAATTTCATGCTAGAATCATCATCCGGATGCCAAAATAAACAAAATACAGCAAAAGATTTGAGTGCACAACGTTTGGTTTAGATTTGACAGCCATAATCAGCAATTGTGTACATTTGAGCTGAATGTGTCAAAATCTTAAAAATTAACAGGTGCCCAAGCAATTTCATGCTAGAATCATCATCCGGATGCCAAAATAAACTAAATACAGCAAAAGATTTGAGTGCACAACGTTTGGTTTAGGTTTGACAGCCATAATCACCTTTTTATTGCTTTAAATGCGTTTTTAGTGCATGATTGTACATTTGAGCTGAATGTGTCAAAATCTTAAAAATTAACAGGTGCCCAAGCAATTTCATGCTAGAATCATCATCCGGATGCCAAAATAAACTAAATACAGCAAAAGATTTGAGTGCACAACGTTTGGTTTAGATTTGACAGCCATAATCAACTTTTTATTGCTTTAAATGCGTTTTTAGCGCATGATTGTACATTTGAGCTGAATGTGTCAAAATCTTAAAAATTAACAGGTGCCCAAGCAATTTCATGCTAGAATCATCATCCGGATGCCAAAATAAACAAAATACAGCAAAAGATTTTAGTGCACAACGTTTGGTTTAGATTTGACAGCCATAATCAGCAATTCTGTACATTTGAGCTGAATGTGTCAAAATCTTAAAAATTAACAGGTGCCCAAGCAATTTCATGCTAGAATCATCATCCGGATGCCAAAATAAACTAAATACAGCAAAAGATTTGAGTGCACAACGTTTGGTTTAGGTTTGACAGCCATAATCACCTTTTTATTGCTTTAAATGCGTTTTTAGCGCATGATTGTACATTTGAGCTGAATGTGTCAAAATCTTAAAAATTAACAGGTGCCCAAGCAATTTCATGCTAGAATCATCATCCGGATGCCAAAATAAACAAAATACAGCAAAAGATTTGAGTGCACAACGTTTGGTTTAGATTTGACAGCCATAATCAGCAATTGTGTACATTTGAGCTGAATGTGTCAAAATCTTAAAAATTAACAGGTGCCCAAGCAATTTCATGCTAGAATCATCATCCGGATGCCAAAATAAACTAAATACAGCAAAAGATTTGAGTGCACAACGTTTGGTTTAGGTTTGACAGCCATAATCACCTTTTTATTGCTTTAAATGCGTTTTTAGCGCATGATTGTACATTTGAGCTGAATGTGTCAAAATCTTAAAAATTAACAGGTGCCCAAGCAATTTCATGCTAGAATCATCATCCGGATGCCAAAATAAACTAAATACAGCAAAAGATTTGAGTGCACAACGTTTGGTTTAGATTTGACAGCCATAATCAGCAATTGTGTACATTTGAGCTGAATGTGTCAAAATCTTAAAAATTAACAGGTGCCCAAGCAATTTCATGCTAGAATCATCATCCGGATGCCAAAATAAACTAAATACAGCAAAAGATTTGAGTGCACAACGTTTGGTTTAGGTTTGACAGCCATAATCACCTTTTTATTGCTTTAAATGCGTTTTTAGCGCATGATTGTACATTTGAGCTGAATGTGTCAAAATCTTAAAAATTAACAGGTGCCCAAGCAATTTCATGCTAGAATCATCATCCGGATGCCAAAATAAACTAAATACAGCAAAAGATTTGAGTGCACAACGTTTGGTTTAGATTTGACAGCCATAATCAGCAATTGTGTACATTTGAGCTGAATGTGTCAAAATCTTAAAAATTAACAGGTGCCCAAGCAATTTCATGCTAGAATCATCATCCGGATGCCAAAATAAACTAAATACAGCAAAAGATTTGAGTGCACAACGTTTGGTTTAGGTTTGACAGCCATAATCACCTTTTTATTGCTTTAAATGCGTTTTTAGCGCATGATTGTACATTTGAGCTGAATGTGTCAAAATCTTAAAAATTAACAGGTGCCCAAGCAATTTCATGCTAGAATCATCATCCGGATGCCAAAATAAACTAAATACAGCAAAAGATTTGAGTGCACAACGTTTGGTTTAGATTTGACAGCCATAATCAGCAATTGTGTACATTTGAGCTGAATGTGTCAAAATCTTAAAAATTAACAGGTGCCCAAGCAATTTCATGCTAGAATCATCATCCGGATGCCAAAATAAACTAAATACAGCAAAAGATTTGAGTGCACAACGTTTGGTTTAGGTTTGACAGCCATAATCACCTTTTTATTGCTTTAAATGCGTTTTTAGCGCATGATTGTACATTTGAGCTGAATGCTTCAAAATCTTAAAAATTAACAGGTGCCCAAGCAATTTCATGCTAGAATCATCATCCGGATGCCAAAATAAACTAAATACAGCAAAAGATTTGAGTGCACAACGTTTGGTTTAGATTTGACAGCCATAATCAGCAATTGTGTACATTTGAGCTGAATGTGTCAAAATCTTAAAAATTAACAGGTGCCCAAGCAATTTCATGCTAGAATCATCATCCGGATGCCAAAATAAACAAAATACAGCAAAAGATTTGAGTGCACAACGTTTGGTTTAGATTTGACAGCCATAATCAGCAATTGTGTACATTTGAGCTGAATGTGTCAAAATCTTAAAAATTAACAGGTGCCCAAGCAATTTCATGCTAGAATCATCATCCGGATGCCAAAATAAACTAAATACAGCAAAAGATTTGAGTGCACAACGTTTGGTTTAGATTTGACAGCCATAATCAGCAATTGTGTACATTTGAGCTGAATGTGTCAAAATCTTAAAAATTAACAGGTGCCCAAGCAATTTCATGCTAGAATCATCATCCGGATGCCAAAATAAACTAAATACAGCAAAAGATTTGAGTGTACAACGTTTGGTTTAGATTTGACAGCCATAATCAGCAATTGTGTACATTTGAGCTGAATGTGTCAAAATCTTAAAAATTAACAGGTGCCCAAGCAATTTCATGCTAGAATCATCATCCGGATGCCAAAATAAACTAAATACAGCAAAAGATTTGAGTGCACAACGTTTGGTTTAGATTTGACAGCCATAATCCGCAATTGTGTACATTTGAGCTGAATGTGTCAAAATCTTAAAAATTAACAGGTGCCCAAGCAATTTCATGCTAGAATCATCATCCGGATGCCAAAATAAACTAAATACAGCAAAAGATTTGAGTGCACAACGTTTGGTTTAGGTTTGACAGCCATAATCACCTTTTTATTGCTTTAAATGCGTTTTTAGCGCATGATTGTACATTTGAGCTGAATGTGTCAAAATCTTAAAAATTAACAGGTGCCCAAGCAATTTCATGCTAGAATCATCATCCGGATGCCAAAATAAACTAAATACAGCAAAAGATTTGAGTGCACAACGTTTGGTTTAGATTTGACAGCCATAATCAGCAATTGTGTACATTTGAGCTGAATGTCAAAATCTTAAAAATTAACAGGTGCCCAAGCAATTTCATGGTAGAATCATCATCCGGATGCCAAAATAAACTAAATACAGCAAAAGATTTGAGTGCACAACGTTTGGTTTAGGTTTGACAGCCATAATCACCTTTTTATTGCTTTAAATGCGTTTTTAGCGCATGATTGTACATTTGAGCTGAATGTGTCAAAATCTTAAAAATTAACAGGTGCCCAAGCAATTTCATGCTAGAATCATCATCCGGATGCCAAAATAAACTAAATACAGCAAAAGATTTGAGTGCACAACGTTTGGTTTAGATTTGACAGCCATAATCAGCAATTGTGTACATTTGAGCTGAATGTGTCAAAATCTTAAAAATTAACAGGTGCCCAAGCAATTTCATGCTAGAATCATCATCCGGATGCCAAAATAAACTAAATACAGCAAAAGATTTGAGTGCACAACGTTTGGTTTAGGTTTGACAGCCATAATCAACTTTTTATTGCTTTAAATGCGTTTTTAGCGCATGATTGTACATTTGAGGTGAATGTGTCAAAATCTTAAAAATTAACAGGTGCCCAAGCAATTTCATGCTAGAATCATCATCCGGATGCCAAAATAAACTAAATACAGCAAAAGATTTGAGTGCACAACGTTTGGTTTAGATTTGACAGCCATAATCAACTTTTTATTGCTTTAAATGCGTTTTTAGCGCATGATTGTACATTTGAGCTGAATGTGTCAAAATCTTAAAAATTAACAGGTGCCCAAGCAATTTCATGCTAGAATCATCATCCGGATGCCAAAATAAACAAAATACAGCAAAAGATTTTAGTGCACAACGTTTGGTTTAGATTTGACAGCCATAATCAGCAATTCTGTACATTTGAGCTGAATGTGTCAAAATCTTAAAAATTAACAGGTGCCCAAGCAATTTCATGCTAGAATCATCATCCGGATGCCAAAATAAACTAAATACAGCAAAAGATTTGAGTGCACAACGTTTGGTTTAGATTTGACAGCCATAATCAACTTTTTATTGCTTTAAATGCGTTTTTAGCGCATGATTGTACATTTGAGCTGAATGTGTCAAAATCTTAAAAATTAACAGGTGCCCAAGCAATTTCATGCTAGAATCATCATCCGGATGCCAAAATAAACAAAATACAGCAAAAGATTTTAGTGCACAACGTTTGGTTTAGATTTGACAGCCATAATCAGCAATTCTGTACATTTGAGCTGAATGTGTCAAAATCTTAAAAATTAACAGGTGCCCAAGCAATTTCATGCTAGAATCATCATCCGGATGCCAAAATAAACTAAATACAGCAAAAGATTTGAGTGCACAACGTTTGGTTTAGGTTTGACAGCCATAATCACCTTTTTATTGCTTTAAATGCGTTTTTAGCGCATGATTGTACATTTGAGCTGAATGTGTCAAAATCTTAAAAATTAACAGGTGCCCAAGCAATTTCATGCTAGAATCATCATCCGGATGCCAAAATAAACTAAATACAGCAAAAGATTTGAGTGCACAACGTTTGGTTTAGATTTGACAGCCATAATCAGCAATTGTGTACATTTGAGCTGAATGTGTCAAAATCTTAAAAATTAACAGGTGCCCAAGCAATTTCATGCTAGAATCATCATCCGGATGCCAAAATAAACAAAATACAGCAAAAGATTTGAGTGCACAACGTTTGGTTTAGATTTGACAGCCATAATCAGCAATTGTGTACATTTGAGCTGAATGTGTCAAAATCTTAAAAATTAACAGGTGCCCAAGCAATTTCATGCTAGAATCATCATCCGGATGCCAAAATAAACTAAATACAGCAAAAGATTTGAGTGCACAACGTTTGGTTTAGATTTGACAGCCATAATCAGCAATTGTGTACATTTGAGCTGAATGTGTCAAAATCTTAAAAATTAACAGGTGCCCAAGCAATTTCATGCTAGAATCATCATCCGGATGCCAAAATAAACTAAATACAGCAAAAGATTTGAGTGTACAACGTTTGGTTTAGATTTGACAGCCATAATCAGCAATTGTGTACATTTGAGCTGAATGTGTCAAAATCTTAAAAATTAACAGGTGCCCAAGCAATTTCATGCTAGAATCATCATCCGGATGCCAAAATAAACTAAATACAGCAAAAGATTTGAGTGCACAACGTTTGGTTTAGATTTGACAGCCATAATCAGCAATTGTGTACATTTGAGCTGAATGTGTCAAAATCTTAAAAATTAACAGGTGCCCAAGCAATTTCATGGTAGAATCATCATCCGGATGCCAAAATAAACTAAATACAGCAAAAGATTTGAGTGCACAACGTTTGGTTTAGGTTTGACAGCCATAATCACCTTTTTATTGCTTTAAATGCGTTTTTAGCGCATGATTGTACATTTGAGCTGAATGTGTCAAAATCTTAAAAATTAACAGGTGCCCAAGCAATTTCATGCTAGAATCATCATCCGGATGCCAAAATAAACTAAATACAGCAAAAGATTTGAGTGCACAACGTTTGGTTTAGATTTGACAGCCATAATCAGCAATTGTGTACATTTGAGCTGAATGTGTCAAAATCTTAAAAATTAACAGGTGCCCAAGCAATTTCATGCTAGAATCATCATCCGGATGCCAAAATAAACTAAATACAGCAAAAGATTTGAGTGCACAACGTTTGGTTTAGGTTTGACAGCCATAATCAACTTTTTATTGCTTTAAATGCGTTTTTAGCGCATGATTGTACATTTGAGGTGAATGTGTCAAAATCTTAAAAATTAACAGGTGCCCAAGCAATTTCATGCTAGAATCATCATCCGGATGCCAAAATAAACTAAATACAGCAAAAGATTTGAGTGCACAACGTTTGGTTTAGATTTGACAGCCATAATCAACTTTTTATTGCTTTAAATGCGTTTTTAGCGCATGATTGTACATTTGAGCTGAATGTGTCAAAATCTTAAAAATTAACAGGTGCCCAAGCAATTTCATGCTAGAATCATCATCCGGATGCCAAAATAAACAAAATACAGCAAAAGATTTTAGTGCACAACGTTTGGTTTAGATTTGACAGCCATAATCAGCAATTCTGTACATTTGAGCTGAATGTGTCAAAATCTTAAAAATTAACAGGTGCCCAAGCAATTTCATGCTAGAATCATCATCCGGATGCCAAAATAAACTAAATACAGCAAAAGATTTGAGTGCACAACGTTTGGTTTAGGTTTGACAGCCATAATCACCTTTTTATTGCTTTAAATGCGTTTTTAGCGCATGATTGTACATTTGAGCTGAATGTGTCAAAATCTTAAAAATTAACAGGTGCCCAAGCAATTTCATGCTAGAATCATCATCCGGATGCCAAAATAAACAAAATACAGCAAAAGATTTGAGTGCACAACGTTTGGTTTAGATTTGACAGCCATAATCAGCAATTGTGTACATTTGAGCTGAATGTGTCAAAATCTTAAAAATTAACAGGTGCCCAAGCAATTTCATGCTAGAATCATCATCCGGATGCCAAAATAAACTAAATACAGCAAAAGATTTGAGTGCACAACGTTTGGTTTAGGTTTGACAGCCATAATCACCTTTTTATTGCTTTAAATGCGTTTTTAGCGCATGATTGTACATTTGAGCTGAATGTGTCAAAATCTTAAAAATTAACAGGTGCCCAAGCAATTTCATGCTAGAATCATCATCCGGATGCCAAAATAAACTAAATACAGCAAAAGATTTGAGTGCACAACGTTTGGTTTAGATTTGACAGCCATAATCAGCAATTGTGTACATTTGAGCTGAATGTGTCAAAATCTTAAAAATTAACAGGTGCCCAAGCAATTTCATGCTAGAATCATCATCCGGATGCCAAAATAAACTAAATACAGCAAAAGATTTGAGTGCACAACGTTTGGTTTAGGTTTGACAGCCATAATCACCTTTTTATTGCTTTAAATGCGTTTTTAGCGCATGATTGTACATTTGAGCTGAATGTGTCAAAATCTTAAAAATTAACAGGTGCCCAAGCAATTTCATGCTAGAATCATCATCCGGATGCCAAAATAAACTAAATACAGCAAAAGATTTGAGTGCACAACGTTTGGTTTAGATTTGACAGCCATAATCAGCAATTGTGTACATTTGAGCTGAATGTGTCAAAATCTTAGAAATTAACAGGTGCCCAAGCAATTTCATGCTAGAATCATCATCCGGATGCCAAAATAAACTAAATACAGCAAAAGATTTGAGTGCACAACGTTTGGTTTAGGTTTGACAGCCATAATCACCTTTTTATTGCTTTCAATGCGTTTTTAGCGCATGATTGTACATTTGAGGTGAATGTGTCAAAATCTTAAAAATTAACAGGTGCCCAAGCAATTTCATGCTAGAATCATCATCCGGATGCCAAAATAAACTAAATACAGCAAAAGATTTGAGTGCACAACGTTTGGTTTAGATTTGACAGCCATAATCAGCAATTGTGTACATTTGAGCTGAATGTGTCAAAATCTTAAAAATTAACAGGTGCCCAAGCAATTTCATGCTAGAATCATCATCCGTATGCCAAAATAAACTAAATACAGCAAAAGATTTGAGTGCACAACGTTTGGTTTAGGTTTGACAGCCATAATCACCTTTTTATTGCTTTAAATGCGTTTTTAGTGCATGATTGTACATTTGAGCTGAATGTGTCAAAATCTTAAAAATTAACAGGTGCCCAAGCAATTTCATGCTAGAATCATCATCCGGATGCCAAAATAAACTAAATACAGCAAAAGATTTGAGTGCACAACGTTTGGTTTAGATTTGACAGCCATAATCAACTTTTTATTGCTTTAAATGCGTTTTTAGCGCATGATTGTACATTTGAGCTGAATGTGTCAAAATCTTAAAAATTAACAGGTGCCCAAGCAATTTCATGCTAGAATCATCATCCGGATGCCAAAATAAACTAAATACAGCAAAAGATTTGAGTGCACAACGTTTGGTTTAGGTTTGACAGCCATAATCACCTTTTTATTGCTTTAAATGCGTTTTTAGCGCATGATTGTACATTTGAGCTGAATGTGTCAAAATCTTAAAAATTAACAGGTGCCCAAGCAATTTCATGCTAGAATCATCATCCGGATGCCAAAATAAACTAAATACAGCAAAAGATTTGAGTGCACAACGTTTGGTTTAGATTTGACAGCCATAATCAGCAATTGTGTACATTTGAGCTGAATGTGTCAAAATCTTAAAAATTAACAGGTGCCCAAGCAATTTCATGGTAGAATCATCATCCGGATGCCAAAATAAACTAAATACAGCAAAAGATTTGAGTGCACAACGTTTGGTTTAGGTTTGACAGCCATAATCACCTTTTTATTGCTTTAAATGCGTTTTTAGCGCATGATTGTACATTTGAGCTGAATGTGTCAAAATCTTAAAAATTAACAGGTGCCCAAGCAATTTCATGCTAGAATCATCATCCGGATGCCAAAATAAACTAAATACAGCAAAAGATTTGAGTGCACAACGTTTGGTTTAGATTTGACAGCCATAATCAGCAATTGTGTACATTTGAGCTGAATGTGTCAAAATCTTAAAAATTAACAGGTGCCCAAGCAATTTCATGCTAGAATCATCATCCGGATGCCAAAATAAACTAAATACAGCAAAAGATTTGAGTGCACAACGTTTGGTTTAGGTTTGACAGCCATAATCAACTTTTTATTGCTTTAAATGCGTTTTTAGCGCATGATTGTACATTTGAGGTGAATGTGTCAAAATCTTAAAAATTAACAGGTGCCCAAGCAATTTCATGCTAGAATCATCATCCGGATGCCAAAATAAACTAAATACAGCAAAAGATTTGAGTGCACAACGTTTGGTTTAGGTTTGACAGCCATAATCACCTTTTTATTGCTTTAAATGCGTTTTTAGCGCATAATTGTACATTTGAGCTGAATGTGTCAAAATCTTAAAAATTAACAGGTGCCCAAGCAATTTCATGCTAGAATCATCATCCGGATGCCAAAATAAACTAAATACAGCAAAAGATTTGAGTGCACAACGTTTGGTTTAGATTTGACAGCCATAATCAGCAATTGTGTACATTTGAGCTGAATGTGTCAAAATCTTAAAAATTAACAGGTGCCCAAGCAATTTCATGCTAGAATCATCATCCGGATGCCAAAATAAACTAAATACAGCAAAAGATTTGAGTGCACAACGTTTGGTTTAGGTTTGACAGCCATAATCACCTTTTTATTGCTTTAAATGCGTTTTTAGCGCATGATTGTACATTTGAGCTGAATGTGTCAAAATCTTAAAAATTAACAGGTGCCCAAGCAATTTCATGCTAGAATCATCATCCGGATGCCAAAATAAACAAAATACAGCAAAAGATTTGAGTGCACAACGTTTGGTTTAGATTTGACAGCCATAATCAGCAATTGTGTACATTTGAGCTGAATGTGTCAAAATCTTAAAAATTAACAGGTGCCCAAGCAATTTCATGCTAGAATCATCATCCGGATGCCAAAATAAACTAAATACAGCAAAAGATTTGAGTGCACAACGTTTGGTTTAGGTTTGACAGCCATAATCACCTTTTTATTGCTTTAAATGCGTTTTTAGTGCATGATTGTACATTTGAGCTGAATGTGTCAAAATCTTAAAAATTAACAGGTGCCCAAGCAATTTCATGCTAGAATCATCATCCGGATGCCAAAATAAACTAAATACAGCAAAAGATTTGAGTGCACAACGTTTGGTTTAGATTTGACAGCCATAATCAACTTTTTATTGCTTTAAATGCGTTTTTAGCGCATGATTGTACATTTGAGCTGAATGTGTCAAAATCTTAAAAATTAACAGGTGCCCAAGCAATTTCATGCTAGAATCATCATCCGGATGCCAAAATAAACAAAATACAGCAAAAGATTTTAGTGCACAACGTTTGGTTTAGATTTGACAGCCATAATCAGCAATTCTGTACATTTGAGCTGAATGTGTCAAAATCTTAAAAATTAACAGGTGCCCAAGCAATTTCATGCTAGAATCATCATCCGGATGCCAAAATAAACTAAATACAGCAAAAGATTTGAGTGCACAACGTTTGGTTTAGGTTTGACAGCCATAATCACCTTTTTATTGCTTTAAATGCGTTTTTAGCGCATGATTGTACATTTGAGCTGAATGTGTCAAAATCTTAAAAATTAACAGGTGCCCAAGCAATTTCATGCTAGAATCATCATCCGGATGCCAAAATAAACAAAATACAGCAAAAGATTTGAGTGCACAACGTTTGGTTTAGATTTGACAGCCATAATCAGCAATTGTGTACATTTGAGCTGAATGTGTCAAAATCTTAAAAATTAACAGGTGCCCAAGCAATTTCATGCTAGAATCATCATCCGGATGCCAAAATAAACTAAATACAGCAAAAGATTTGAGTGCACAACGTTTGGTTTAGGTTTGACAGCCATAATCACCTTTTTATTGCTTTAAATGCGTTTTTAGCGCATGATTGTACATTTGAGCTGAATGTGTCAAAATCTTAAAAATTAACAGGTGCCCAAGCAATTTCATGCTAGAATCATCATCCGGATGCCAAAATAAACTAAATACAGCAAAAGATTTGAGTGCACAACGTTTGGTTTAGATTTGACAGCCATAATCAGCAATTGTGTACATTTGAGCTGAATGTGTCAAAATCTTAAAAATTAACAGGTGCCCAAGCAATTTCATGCTAGAATCATCATCCGGATGCCAAAATAAACTAAATACAGCAAAAGATTTGAGTGCACAACGTTTGGTTTAGGTTTGACAGCCATAATCACCTTTTTATTGCTTTAAATGCGTTTTTAGCGCATGATTGTACATTTGAGCTGAATGTGTCAAAATCTTAAAAATTAACAGGTGCCCAAGCAATTTCATGCTAGAATCATCATCCGGATGCCAAAATAAACTAAATACAGCAAAAGATTTGAGTGCACAACGTTTGGTTTAGATTTGACAGCCATAATCAGCAATTGTGTACATTTGAGCTGAATGTGTCAAAATCTTAGAAATTAACAGGTGCCCAAGCAATTTCATGCTAGAATCATCATCCGGATGCCAAAATAAACTAAATACAGCAAAAGATTTGAGTGCACAACGTTTGGTTTAGGTTTGACAGCCATAATCACCTTTTTATTGCTTTCAATGCGTTTTTAGCGCATGATTGTACATTTGAGGTGAATGTGTCAAAATCTTAAAAATTAACAGGTGCCCAAGCAATTTCATGCTAGAATCATCATCCGGATGCCAAAATAAACTAAATACAGCAAAAGATTTGAGTGCACAACGTTTGGTTTAGATTTGACAGCCATAATCAGCAATTGTGTACATTTGAGCTGAATGTGTCAAAATCTTAAAAATTAACAGGTGCCCAAGCAATTTCATGCTAGAATCATCATCCGGATGCCAAAATAAACTAAATACAGCAAAAGATTTGAGTGCACAACGTTTGGTTTAGGTTTGACAGCCATAATCACCTTTTTATTGCTTTAAATGCGTTTTTAGTGCATGATTGTACATTTGAGCTGAATGTGTCAAAATCTTAAAAATTAACAGGTGCCCAAGCAATTTCATGCTAGAATCATCATCCGGATGCCAAAATAAACTAAATACAGCAAAAGATTTGAGTGCACAACGTTTGGTTTAGATTTGACAGCCATAATCAACTTTTTATTGCTTTAAATGCGTTTTTAGCGCATGATTGTACATTTGAGCTGAATGTGTCAAAATCTTAAAAATTAACAGGTGCCCAAGCAATTTCATGCTAGAATCATCATCCGGATGCCAAAATAAACTAAATACAGCAAAAGATTTGAGTGCACAACGTTTGGTTTAGATTTGACAGCCATAATCAGCAATTGTGTACATTTGAGCTGAATGTGTCAAAATCTTAAAAATTAACAGGTGCCCAAGCAATTTCATGCTAGAATCATCATCCGGATGCCAAAATAAACTAAATACAGCAAAAGATTTGAGTGCACAACGTTTGGTTTAGGTTTGACAGCCATAATCAACTTTTTATTGCTTTAAATGCGTTTTTAGCGCATGATTGTACATTTGAGGTGAATGTGTCAAAATCTTAAAAATTAACAGGTGCCCAAGCAATTTCATGCTAGAATCATCATCCGGATGCCAAAATAAACTAAATACAGCAAAAGATTTGAGTGCACAACGTTTGGTTTAGGTTTGACAGCCATAATCACCTTTTTATTGCTTTAAATGCGTTTTTAGCGCATAATTGTACATTTGAGGTGAATGTGTCAAAATCTTAAAAATTAACAGGTGCCCAAGCAATTTCATGCTAGAATCATCATCCGGATGCCAAAATAAACTAAATACAGCAAAAGATTTGAGTGCACAACGTTTGGTTTAGATTTGACAGCCATAATCAGCAATTGTGTACATTTGAGCTGAATGTGTCAAAATCTTAAAAATTAACAGGTGCCCAAGCAATTTCATGCTAGAATCATCATCCGGATGCCAAAATAAACTAAATACAGCAAAAGATTTGAGTGCACAACGTTTGGTTTAGGTTTGACAGCCATAATCACCTTTTTATTGCTTTAAATGCGTTTTTAGCGCATGATTGTACATTTGAGCTGAATGTGTCAAAATCTTAAAAATTAACAGGTGCCCAAGCAATTTCATGCTAGAATCATCATCCGGATGCCAAAATAAACAAAATACAGCAAAAGATTTGAGTGCACAACGTTTGGTTTAGATTTGACAGCCATAATCAGCAATTGTGTACATTTGAGCTGAATGTGTCAAAATCTTAAAAATTAACAGGTGCCCAAGCAATTTCATGCTAGAATCATCATCCGGATGCCAAAATAAACTAAATACAGCAAAAGATTTGAGTGCACAACGTTTGGTTTAGGTTTGACAGCCATAATCACCTTTTTATTGCTTTAAATGCGTTTTTAGTGCATGATTGTACATTTGAGCTGAATGTGTCAAAATCTTAAAAATTAACAGGTGCCCAAGCAATTTCATGCTAGAATCATCATCCGGATGCCAAAATAAACTAAATACAGCAAAAGATTTGAGTGCACAACGTTTGGTTTAGATTTGACAGCCATAATCAACTTTTTATTGCTTTAAATGCGTTTTTAGCGCATGATTGTACATTTGAGCTGAATGTGTCAAAATCTTAAAAATTAACAGGTGCCCAAGCAATTTCATGCTAGAATCATCATCCGGATGCCAAAATAAACAAAATACAGCAAAAGATTTTAGTGCACAACGTTTGGTTTAGATTTGACAGCCATAATCAGCAATTCTGTACATTTGAGCTGAATGTGTCAAAATCTTAAAAATTAACAGGTGCCCAAGCAATTTCATGCTAGAATCATCATCCGGATGCCAAAATAAACTAAATACAGCAAAAGATTTGAGTGCACAACGTTTGGTTTAGGTTTGACAGCCATAATCACCTTTTTATTGCTTTAAATGCGTTTTTAGCGCATGATTGTACATTTGAGCTGAATGTGTCAAAATCTTAAAAATTAACAGGTGCCCAAGCAATTTCATGCTAGAATCATCATCCGGATGCCAAAATAAACAAAATACAGCAAAAGATTTGAGTGCACAACGTTTGGTTTAGATTTGACAGCCATAATCAGCAATTGTGTACATTTGAGCTGAATGTGTCAAAATCTTAAAAATTAACAGGTGCCCAAGCAATTTCATGCTAGAATCATCATCCGGATGCCAAAATAAACTAAATACAGCAAAAGATTTGAGTGCACAACGTTTGGTTTAGGTTTGACAGCCATAATCACCTTTTTATTGCTTTAAATGCGTTTTTAGCGCATGATTGTACATTTGAGCTGAATGTGTCAAAATCTTAAAAATTAACAGGTGCCCAAGCAATTTCATGCTAGAATCATCATCCGGATGCCAAAATAAACTAAATACAGCAAAAGATTTGAGTGCACAACGTTTGGTTTAGATTTGACAGCCATAATCAGCAATTGTGTACATTTGAGCTGAATGTGTCAAAATCTTAAAAATTAACAGGTGCCCAAGCAATTTCATGCTAGAATCATCATCCGGATGCCAAAATAAACTAAATACAGCAAAAGATTTGAGTGCACAACGTTTGGTTTAGGTTTGACAGCCATAATCACCTTTTTATTGCTTTAAATGCGTTTTTAGCGCATGATTGTACATTTGAGCTGAATGTGTCAAAATCTTAAAAATTAACAGGTGCCCAAGCAATTTCATGCTAGAATCATCATCCGGATGCCAAAATAAACTAAATACAGCAAAAGATTTGAGTGCACAACGTTTGGTTTAGATTTGACAGCCATAATCAGCAATTGTGTACATTTGAGCTGAATGTGTCAAAATCTTAGAAATTAACAGGTGCCCAAGCAATTTCATGCTAGAATCATCATCCGGATGCCAAAATAAACTAAATACAGCAAAAGATTTGAGTGCACAACGTTTGGTTTAGGTTTGACAGCCATAATCACCTTTTTATTGCTTTCAATGCGTTTTTAGCGCATGATTGTACATTTGAGGTGAATGTGTCAAAATCTTAAAAATTAACAGGTGCCCAAGCAATTTCATGCTAGAATCATCATCCGGATGCCAAAATAAACTAAATACAGCAAAAGATTTGAGTGCACAACGTTTGGTTTAGATTTGACAGCCATAATCAGCAATTGTGTACATTTGAGCTGAATGTGTCAAAATCTTAAAAATTAACAGGTGCCCAAGCAATTTCATGCTAGAATCATCATCCGGATGCCAAAATAAACTAAATACAGCAAAAGATTTGAGTGCACAACGTTTGGTTTAGGTTTGACAGCCATAATCACCTTTTTATTGCTTTAAATGCGTTTTTAGCGCATGATTGTACATTTGAGCTGAATGTGTCAAAATCTTAAAAATTAACAGGTGCCCAAGCAATTTCATGCTAGAATCATCATCCGGATGCCAAAATAAACTAAATACAGCAAAAGATTTGAGTGCACAACGTTTGGTTTAGATTTGACAGCCATAATCAGCAATTGTGTACATTTGAGCTGAATGTGTCAAAATCTTAGAAATTAACAGGTGCCCAAGCAATTTCATGCTAGAATCATCATCCGGATGCCAAAATAAACTAAATACAGCAAAAGATTTGAGTGCACAACGTTTGGTTTAGGTTTGACAGCCATAATCACCTTTTTATTGCTTTCAATGCGTTTTTAGCGCATGATTGTACATTTGAGGTGAATGTGTCAAAATCTTAAAAATTAACAGGTGCCCAAGCAATTTCATGCTAGAATCATCATCCGGATGCCAAAATAAACTAAATACAGCAAAAGATTTGAGTGCACAACGTTTGGTTTAGATTTGACAGCCATAATCAACTTTTTATTGCTTTAAATGCGTTTTTAGCGCATGATTGTACATTTGAGCTGAATGTGTCAAAATCTTAAAAATTAACAGGTGCCCAAGCAATTTCATGCTAGAATCATCATCCGGATGCCAAAATAAACAAAATACAGCAAAAGATTTTAGTGCACAACGTTTGGTTTAGATTTGACAGCCATAATCAGCAATTCTGTACATTTGAGCTGAATGTGTCAAAATCTTAAAAATTAACAGGTGCCCAAGCAATTTCATGCTAGAATCATCATCCGGATGCCAAAATAAACTAAATACAGCAAAAGATTTGAGTGCACAACGTTTGGTTTAGATTTGACAGCCATAATCAACTTTTTATTGCTTTAAATGCGTTTTTAGCGCATGATTGTACATTTGAGCTGAATGTGTCAAAATCTTAAAAATTAACAGGTGCCCAAGCAATTTCATGCTAGAATCATCATCCGGATGCCAAAATAAACAAAATACAGCAAAAGATTTTAGTGCACAACGTTTGGTTTAGATTTGACAGCCATAATCAGCAATTCTGTACATTTGAGCTGAATGTGTCAAAATCTTAAAAATTAACAGGTGCCCAAGCAATTTCATGCTAGAATCATCATCCGGATGCCAAAATAAACTAAATACAGCAAAAGATTTGAGTGCACAACGTTTGGTTTAGGTTTGACAGCCATAATCACCTTTTTATTGCTTTAAATGCGTTTTTAGCGCATGATTGTACATTTGAGCTGAATGTGTCAAAATCTTAAAAATTAACAGGTGCCCAAGCAATTTCATGCTAGAATCATCATCCGGATGCCAAAATAAACAAAATACAGCAAAAGATTTGAGTGCACAACGTTTGGTTTAGATTTGACAGCCATAATCAGCAATTGTGTACATTTGAGCTGAATGTGTCAAAATCTTAAAAATTAACAGGTGCCCAAGCAATTTCATGCTAGAATCATCATCCGGATGCCAAAATAAACTAAATACAGCAAAAGATTTGAGTGCACAACGTTTGGTTTAGGTTTGACAGCCATAATCACCTTTTTATTGCTTTAAATGCGTTTTTAGCGCATGATTGTACATTTGAGCTGAATGTGTCAAAATCTTAAAAATTAACAGGTGCCCAAGCAATTTCATGCTAGAATCATCATCCGGATGCCAAAATAAACTAAATACAGCAAAAGATTTGAGTGCACAACGTTTGGTTTAGATTTGACAGCCATAATCAGCAATTGTGTACATTTGAGCTGAATGTGTCAAAATCTTAAAAATTAACAGGTGCCCAAGCAATTTCATGCTAGAATCATCATCCGGATGCCAAAATAAACTAAATACAGCAAAAGATTTGAGTGCACAACGTTTGGTTTAGGTTTGACAGCCATAATCACCTTTTTATTGCTTTAAATGCGTTTTTAGCGCATGATTGTACATTTGAGCTGAATGTGTCAAAATCTTAAAAATTAACAGGTGCCCAAGCAATTTCATGCTAGAATCATCATCCGGATGCCAAAATAAACTAAATACAGCAAAAGATTTGAGTGCACAACGTTTGGTTTAGATTTGACAGCCATAATCAGCAATTGTGTACATTTGAGCTGAATGTGTCAAAATCTTAAAAATTAACAGGTGCCCAAGCAATTTCATGCTAGAATCATCATCCGGATGCCAAAATAAACTAAATACAGCAAAAGATTTGAGTGCACAACGTTTGGTTTAGGTTTGACAGCCATAATCACCTTTTTATTGCTTTAAATGCGTTTTTAGCGCATGATTGTACATTTGAGCTGAATGTGTCAAAATCTTAAAAATTAACAGGTGCCCAAGCAATTTCATGCTAGAATCATCATCCGGATGCCAAAATAAACTAAATACAGCAAAAGATTTGAGTGCACAACGTTTGGTTTAGATTTGACAGCCATAATCAGCAATTGTGTACATTTGAGCTGAATGTGTCAAAATCTTAAAAATTAACAGGTGCCCAAGCAATTTCATGCTAGAATCATCATCCGGATGCCAAAATAAACTAAATACAGCAAAAGATTTGAGTGCACAACGTTTGGTTTAGGTTTGACAGCCATAATCACC
Organism: Festucalex cinctus; assembly: GCF_051991245.1. Taxonomy (NCBI): domain Eukaryota; kingdom Metazoa; phylum Chordata; class Actinopteri; order Syngnathiformes; family Syngnathidae; genus Festucalex; species Festucalex cinctus. Next base: position 34,113 of record NW_027520346.1, read on the forward strand.
TTTTTATTGCTTTAAATGCGTTTTTAGCGCATGATTGTACATTTGAGCTGAATGTGTCAAAATCTTAAAAATTAACAGGTGCCCAAGCAATTTCATGCTAGAATCATCATCCGGATGCCAAAATAAACTAAATACAGCAAAAGATTTGAGTGCACAACGTTTGGTTTAGATTTGACAGCCATAATCAGCAATTGTGTACATTTGAGCTGAATGTGTCAAAATCTTAGAAATTAACAGGTGCCCAAGCAATTTCATGCTAGAATCATCATCCGGATGCCAAAATAAACTAAATACAGCAAAAGATTTGAGTGCACAACGTTTGGTTTAGGTTTGACAGCCATAATCACCTTTTTATTGCTTTCAATGCGTTTTTAGCGCATGATTGTACATTTGAGGTGAATGTGTCAAAATCTTAAAAATTAACAGGTGCCCAAGCAATTTCATACTAGAATCATCATCCGGATGCCAAAATAAACTAAATACAGCAAAAGATTTGAGTGCACAACGTTTGGTTTAGATTTGACAGCCATAATCAGCAATTGTGTACATTTGAGCTGAATGTGTCAAAATCTTAAAAATTAACAGGTGCCCAAGCAATTTCATGCTAGAATCATCATCCGGATGCCAAAATAAACTAAATACAGCAAAAGATTTGAGTGCACAACGTTTGGTTTAGGTTTGACAGCCATAATCACCTTTTTATTGCTTTAAATGCGTTTTTAGCGCATGATTGTACATTTGAGCTGAATGTGTCAAAATCTTAAAAATTAACAGGTGCCCAAGCAATTTCATGCTAGAATCATCATCCGGATGCCAAAATAAACTAAATACAGCAAAAGATTTGAGTGCACAACGTTTGGTTTAGATTTGACAGCCATAATCAGCAATTGTGTATATTTGAGCTGAATGTGTCAAAATCTTAAAACTTAACAGGTGCCCAAGCAATTTCATGCTAGAATCATCATCCGGATGCCAAAATAAACTAAATACAGCAAAAGATTTGAGTGCACAACGTTTGGTTTAGGTTTGACAGCCATAATCACCTTTTTATTGCTTTAAATGCGTTTTTAGCGCATGATTGTACATTTGAGCTGAATGTGTCAAAATCTTAAAAATTAACAGGTGCCCAAGCAATTTCATGCTAGAATCATCATCCGGATGCCAAAATAAACTAAATACAGCAAAAGATTTGAGTGCACAACGTTTGGTTTAGATTTGACAGCCATAATCAGCAATTGTGTACATTTGAGCTGAATGTGTCAAAATCTTAGAAATTAACAGGTGCCCAAGCAATTTCATGCTAGAATCATCATCCGGATGCCAAAATAAACTAAATACAGCAAAAGATTTGAGTGCACAACGTTTGGTTTAGGTTTGACAGCCATAATCACCTTTTTATTGCTTTCAATGCGTTTTTAGCGCATGATTGTACATTTGAGGTGAATGTGTCACAATCTTAAAAATTAACAGGTGCCCAAGCAATTTCATGCTAGAATCATCATCCGGATGCCAAAATAAACTAAATACAGCAAAAGATTTGAGTGCACAACGTTTGGTTTAGATTTGACAGCCATAATCAGCAATTGTGTACATTTGAGCTGAATGTGTCAAAATCTTAAAAATTAACAGGTGCCCAAGCAATTTCATGCTAGAATCATCATCCGGATGCCAAAATAAACTAAATACAGCAAAAGATTTGAGTGCACAACGTTTGGTTTAGGTTTGACAGCCATAATCACCTTTTTATTGCTTTAAATGCGTTTTTAGCGCATGATTGTACATTTGAGCTGAATGTGTCAAAATCTTAAAAATTAACAGGTGCCCAAGCAATTTCATGCTAGAATCATCATCCGGATGCCAAAATAAACTAAATACAGCAAAAGATTTGAGTGCACAACGTTTGGTTTAGATTTGACAGCCATAATCAGCAATTGTGTACATTTGAGCTGAATGTGTCAAAATCTTAAAAATTAACAGGTGCCCAAGCAATTTCATGCTAGAATCATCATCCGGATGCCAAAATAAACTAAATACAGCAAAAGATTTGAGTGCACAACGTTTGGTTTAGGTTTGACAGCCATAATCACCTTTTTATTGCTTTAAATGCGTTTTTAGCGCATGATTGTACATTTGAGCTGAATGTGTCAAAATCTTAAAAATTAACAGGTGCCCAAGCAATTTCATGCTAGAATCATCATCCGGATGCCAAAATAAACAAAATACAGCAAAAGATTTGAGTGCACAACGTTTGGTTTAGATTTGACAGCCATAATCAGCAATTGTGTACATTTGAGCTGAATGTGTCAAAATCTTAAAAATTAACAGGTGCCCAAGCAATTTCATGCTAGAATCATCATCCGGATGCCAAAATAAACTAAATACAGCAAAAGATTTGAGTGCACAACGTTTGGTTTAGGTTTGACAGCCATAATCACCTTTTTATTGCTTTAAATGCGTTTTTAGCGCATGATTGTACATTTGAGCTGAATGTGTCAAAATCTTAAAAATTAACAGGTGCCCAAGCAATTTCATGCTAGAATCATCATCCGGATGCCAAAATAAACTAAATACAGCAAAAGATTTGAGTGCACAACGTTTGGTTTAGATTTGACAGCCATAATCAGCAATTGTGTACATTTGAGCTGAATGTGTCAAAATCTTAAAAATTAAAAGGTGCCCAAGCAATTTCATGCTAGAATCATCATCCGGATGCCAAAATAAACTAAATACAGCAAAAGATTTGAGTGCACAACGTTTGGTTTAGGTTTGACAGCCATAATCACCTTTTTATTGCTTTAAATGCGTTTTTAGCGCATGATTGTACATTTGAGCTGAATGTGTCAAAATCTTAAAAATTAACAGGTGCCCAAGCAATTTCATGCTAGAATCATCATCCGGATGCCAAAATAAACTAAATACAGCAAAAGATTTGAGTGCACAACGTTTGGTTTAGATTTGACAGCCATAATCAGCAATTGTGTACATTTGAGCTGAATGTGTCAAAATCTTAAAAATTAACAGGTGCCCAAGCAATTTCATGCTAGAATCATCATCCGGATGCCAAAATAAACTAAATACAGCAAAAGATTTGAGTGCACAACGTTTGGTTTAGGTTTGACAGCCATAATCAACTTTTTATTGCTTTAAATGCGTTTTTAGCGCATGATTGTACATTTGAGCTGAATGTGTCAAAATCTTAAAAATTAACAGGTGCCCAAGCAATTTCATGCTAGAATCATCATCCGGATGCCAAAATAAACAAAATACAGCAAAAGATTTGAGTGCACAACGTTTGGTTTAGATTTGACAGCCATAATCAGCAATTCTGTACATTTGAGCTGAATGTGTCAAAATCTTAAAAATTAACAGGTGCCCAAGCAATTTCATGCTAGAATCATCATCCGGATGCCAAAATAAACTAAATACAGCAAAAGATTTGAGTGCACAACGTTTGGTTTAGGTTTGACAGCCATAATCACCTTTTTATTGCTTTAAATGCGTTTTTAGTGCATGATTGTACATTTGAGCTGAATGTGTCAAAATCTTAAAAATTAACAGGTGCCCAAGCAATTTCATGCTAGAATCATCATCCGGATGCCAAAATAAACTAAATACAGCAAAAGATTTGAGTGCACAACGTTTGGTTTAGATTTGACAGCCATAATCAACTTTTTATTGCTTTAAATGCGTTTTTAGCGCATGATTGTACATTTGAGCTGAATGTGTCAAAATCTTAAAAATTAACAGGTGCCCAAGCAATTTCATGCTAGAATCATCATCCGGATGCCAAAATAAACAAAATACAGCAAAAGATTTTAGTGCACAACGTTTGGTTTAGATTTGACAGCCATAATCAGCAATTCTGTACATTTGAGCTGAATGTGTCAAAATCTTAAAAATTAACAGGTGCCCAAGCAATTTCATGCTAGAATCATCATCCGGATGCCAAAATAAACTAAATACAGCAAAAGATTTGAGTGCACAACGTTTGGTTTAGGTTTGACAGCCATAATCACCTTTTTATTGCTTTAAATGCGTTTTTAGCGCATGATTGTACATTTGAGCTGAATGTGTCAAAATCTTAAAAATTAACAGGTGCCCAAGCAATTTCATGCTAGAATCATCATCCGGATGCCAAAATAAACAAAATACAGCAAAAGATTTGAGTGCACAACGTTTGGTTTAGATTTGACAGCCATAATCAGCAATTGTGTACATTTGAGCTGAATGTGTCAAAATCTTAAAAATTAACAGGTGCCCAAGCAATTTCATGCTAGAATCATCATCCGGATGCCAAAATAAACTAAATACAGCAAAAGATTTGAGTGCACAACGTTTGGTTTAGGTTTGACAGCCATAATCACCTTTTTATTGCTTTAAATGCGTTTTTAGCGCATGATTGTACATTTGAGCTGAATGTGTCAAAATCTTAAAAATTAACAGGTGCCCAAGCAATTTCATGCTAGAATCATCATCCGGATGCCAAAATAAACAAAATACAGCAAAAGATTTGAGTGCACAACGTTTGGTTTAGATTTGACAGCCATAATCAGCAATTGTGTACATTTGAGCTGAATGTGTCAAAATCTTAAAAATTAACAGGTGCCCAAGCAATTTCATGCTAGAATCATCATCCGGATGCCAAAATAAACTAAATACAGCAAAAGATTTGAGTGCACAACGTTTGGTTTAGGTTTGACAGCCATAATCACCTTTTTATTGCTTTAAATGCGTTTTTAGCGCATGATTGTACATTTGAGCTGAATGTGTCAAAATCTTAAAAATTAACAGGTGCCCAAGCAATTTCATGCTAGAATCATCATCCGGATGCCAAAATAAACTAAATACAGCAAAAGATTTGAGTGCACAACGTTTGGTTTAGATTTGACAGCCATAATCAGCAATTGTGTACATTTGAGCTGAATGTGTCAAAATCTTAGAAATTAACAGGTGCCCAAGCAATTTCATGCTAGAATCATCATCCGGATGCCAAAATAAACTAAATACAGCAAAAGATTTGAGTGCACAACGTTTGGTTTAGGTTTGACAGCCATAATCACCTTTTTATTGCTTTCAATGCGTTTTTAGCGCATGATTGTACATTTGAGGTGAATGTGTCAAAATCTTAAAAATTAACAGGTGCCCAAGCAATTTCATGCTAGAATCATCATCCGGATGCCAAAATAAACTAAATACAGCAAAAGATTTGAGTGCACAACGTTTGGTTTAGATTTGACAGCCATAATCAGCAATTGTGTACATTTGAGCTGAATGTGTCAAAATCTTAAAAATTAACAGGTGCCCAAGCAATTTCATGCTAGAATCATCATCCGGATGCCAAAATAAACTAAATACAGCAAAAGATTTGAGTGCACAACGTTTGGTTTAGGTTTGACAGCCATAATCACCTTTTTATTGCTTTAAATGCGTTTTTAGCGCATGATTGTACATTTGAGCTGAATGTGTCAAAATCTTAAAAATTAACAGGTGCCCAAGCAATTTCATGCTAGAATCATCATCCGGATGCCAAAATAAACTAAATACAGCAAAAGATTTGAGTGCACAACGTTTGGTTTAGATTTGACAGCCATAATCAGCAATTGTGTACATTTGAGCTGAATGTGTCAAAATCTTAGAAATTAACAGGTGCCCAAGCAATTTCATGCTAGAATCATCATCCGGATGCCAAAATAAACTAAATACAGCAAAAGATTTGAGTGCACAACGTTTGGTTTAGGTTTGACAGCCATAATCACCTTTTTATTGCTTTCAATGCGTTTTTAGCGCATGATTGTACATTTGAGGTGAATGTGTCAAAATCTTAAAAATTAACAGGTGCCCAAGCAATTTCATGCTAGAATCATCATCCGGATGCCAAAATAAACTAAATACAGCAAAAGATTTGAGTGCACAACGTTTGGTTTAGATTTGACAGCCATAATCAACTTTTTATTGCTTTAAATGCGTTTTTAGCGCATGATTGTACATTTGAGCTGAATGTGTCAAAATCTTAAAAATTAACAGGTGCCCAAGCAATTTCATGCTAGAATCATCATCCGGATGCCAAAATAAACAAAATACAGCAAAAGATTTTAGTGCACAACGTTTGGTTTAGATTTGACAGCCATAATCAGCAATTCTGTACATTTGAGCTGAATGTGTCAAAATCTTAAAAATTAACAGGTGCCCAAGCAATTTCATGCTAGAATCATCATCCGGATGCCAAAATAAACTAAATACAGCAAAAGATTTGAGTGCACAACGTTTGGTTTAGGTTTGACAGCCATAATCACCTTTTTATTGCTTTAAATGCGTTTTTAGCGCATGATTGTACATTTGAGCTGAATGTGTCAAAATCTTAAAAATTAACAGGTGCCCAAGCAATTTCATGCTAGAATCATCATCCGGATGCCAAAATAAACAAAATACAGCAAAAGATTTGAGTGCACAACGTTTGGTTTAGATTTGACAGCCATAATCAGCAATTGTGTACATTTGAGCTGAATGTGTCAAAATCTTAAAAATTAACAGGTGCCCAAGCAATTTCATGCTAGAATCATCATCCGGATGCCAAAATAAACTAAATACAGCAAAAGATTTGAGTGCACAACGTTTGGTTTAGGTTTGACAGCCATAATCACCTTTTTATTGCTTTAAATGCGTTTTTAGCGCATGATTGTACATTTGAGCTGAATGTGTCAAAATCTTAAAAATTAACAGGTGCCCAAGCAATTTCATGCTAGAATCATCATCCGGATGCCAAAATAAACTAAATACAGCAAAAGATTTGAGTGCACAACGTTTGGTTTAGATTTGACAGCCATAATCAGCAATTGTGTACATTTGAGCTGAATGTGTCAAAATCTTAAAAATTAACAGGTGCCCAAGCAATTTCATGCTAGAATCATCATCCGGATGCCAAAATAAACTAAATACAGCAAAAGATTTGAGTGCACAACGTTTGGTTTAGGTTTGACAGCCATAATCACCTTTTTATTGCTTTAAATGCGTTTTTAGCGCATGATTGTACATTTGAGCTGAATGTGTCAAAATCTTAAAAATTAACAGGTGCCCAAGCAATTTCATGCTAGAATCATCATCCGGATGCCAAAATAAACTAAATACAGCAAAAGATTTGAGTGCACAACGTTTGGTTTAGATTTGACAGCCATAATCAGCAATTGTGTACATTTGAGCTGAATGTGTCAAAATCTTAAAAATTAACAGGTGCCCAAGCAATTTCATGCTAGAATCATCATCCGGATGCCAAAATAAACTAAATACAGCAAAAGATTTGAGTGCACAACGTTTGGTTTAGGTTTGACAGCCATAATCACCTTTTTATTGCTTTAAATGCGTTTTTAGCGCATGATTGTACATTTGAGCTGAATGTGTCAAAATCTTAAAAATTAACAGGTGCCCAAGCAATTTCATGCTAGAATCATCATCCGGATGCCAAAATAAACTAAATACAGCAAAAGATTTGAGTGCACAACGTTTGGTTTAGATTTGACAGCCATAATCAGCAATTGTGTACATTTGAGCTGAATGTGTCAAAATCTTAAAAATTAACAGGTGCCCAAGCAATTTCATGCTAGAATCATCATCCGGATGCCAAAATAAACTAAATACAGCAAAAGATTTGAGTGCACAACGTTTGGTTTAGGTTTGACAGCCATAATCACCTTTTTATTGCTTTAAATGCGTTTTTAGCGCATGATTGTACATTTGAGCTGAATGTGTCAAAATCTTAAAAATTAACAGGTGCCCAAGCAATTTCATGCTAAATACAGCAAAAGATTTGAGTGCACAACGTTTGGTTTAGATTTGACAGCCATAATCAGCAATTGTGTACATTTGAGCTGAATGTGTCAAAATCTTAAAAATTAACAGGTGCCCAAGCAATTTCATGCTAGAATCATCATCCGGATGCCAAAATAAACTAAATACAGCAAAAGATTTGAGTGCACAACGTTTGGTTTAGGTTTGACAGCCATAATCACCTTTTTATTGCTTTAAATGCGTTTTTAGCGCATGATTGTACATTTGAGGTGAATGTGTCAAAATCTTAAAAATTAACAGGTGCCCAAGCAATTTCATGCTAGAATCATCATCCGGATGCCAAAATAAACTAAATACAGCAAAAGATTTGAGTGCACAACGTTTGGTTTAGATTTGACAGCCATAATCAACTTTTTATTGCTTTAAATGCGTTTTTAGCGCATGATTGTACATTTGAGCTGAATGTGTCAAAATCTTAAAAATTAACAGGTGCCCAAGCAATTTCATGCTAGAATCATCATCCGGATGCCAAAATAAACAAAATACAGCAAAAGATTTTAGTGCACAACGTTTGGTTTAGATTTGACAGCCATAATCAGCAATTCTGTACATTTGAGCTGAATGTGTCAAAATCTTAAAAATTAACAGGTGCCCAAGCAATTTCATGCTAGAATCATCATCCGGATGCCAAAATAAACTAAATACAGCAAAAGATTTGAGTGCACAACGTTTGGTTTAGGTTTGACAGCCATAATCACCTTTTTATTGCTTTAAATGCGTTTTTAGCGCATGATTGTACATTTGAGCTGAATGTGTCAAAATCTTAAAAATTAACAGGTGCCCAAGCAATTTCATGCTAGAATCATCATCCGGATGCCAAAATAAACAAAATACAGCAAAAGATTTGAGTGCACAACGTTTGGTTTAGATTTGACAGCCATAATCAGCAATTGTGTACATTTGAGCTGAATGTGTCAAAATCTTAAAAATTAACAGGTGCCCAAGCAATTTCATGCTAGAATCATCATCCGGATGCCAAAATAAACTAAATACAGCAAAAGATTTGAGTGCACAACGTTTGGTTTAGGTTTGACAGCCATAATCACCTTTTTATTGCTTTAAATGCGTTTTTAGCGCATGATTGTACATTTGAGCTGAATGTGTCAAAATCTTAAAAATTAACAGGTGCCCAAGCAATTTCATGCTAGAATCATCATCCGGATGCCAAAATAAACTAAATACAGCAAAAGATTTGAGTGCACAACGTTTGGTTTAGATTTGACAGCCATAATCAGCAATTGTGTACATTTGAGCTGAATGTGTCAAAATCTTAAAAATTAACAGGTGCCCAAGCAATTTCATGCTAGAATCATCATCCGGATGCCAAAATAAACTAAATACAGCAAAAGATTTGAGTGCACAACGTTTGGTTTAGGTTTGACAGCCATAATCACCTTTTTATTGCTTTAAATGCGTTTTTAGCGCATGATTGTACATTTGAGCTGAATGTGTCAAAATCTTAAAAATTAACAGGTGCCCAAGCAATTTCATGCTAGAATCATCATCCGGATGCCAAAATAAACTAAATACAGCAAAAGATTTGAGTGCACAACGTTTGGTTTAGATTTGACAGCCATAATCAGCAATTGTGTACATTTGAGCTGAATGTGTCAAAATCTTAAAAATTAACAGGTGCCCAAGCAATTTCATGCTAGAATCATCATCCGGATGCCAAAATAAACTAAATACAGCAAAAGATTTGAGTGCACAACGTTTGGTTTAGGTTTGACAGCCATAATCAACTTTTTATTGCTTTAAATGCGTTTTTAGCGCATGATTGTACATTTGAGCTGAATGTGTCAAAATCTTAAAAATTAACAGGTGCCCAAGCAATTTCATGCTAGAATCATCATCCGGATGCCAAAATAAACTAAATACAGCAAAAGATTTGAGTGCACAACGTTTGGTTTAGATTTGACAGCCATAATCAGCAATTGTGTACATTTGAGCTGAATGTGTCAAAATCTTAAAAATTAACAGGTGCCCAAGCAATTTCATGCTAGAATCATCATCCGGATGCCAAAATAAACTAAATACAGCAAAAGATTTGAGTGCACAACGTTTGGTTTAGGTTTGACAGCCATAATCACCTTTTTATTGCTTTCAATGCGTTTTTAGCGCATGATTGTACATTTGAGGTGAATGTGTCAAAATCTTAAAAATTAACAGGTGCCCAAGCAATTTCATGCTAGAATCATCATCCGGATGCCAAAATAAACTAAATACAGCAAAAGATTTGAGTGCACAACGTTTGGTTTAGATTTGACAGCCATAATCAGCAATTGTGTACATTTGAGCTGAATGTGTCAAAATCTTAAAAATTAACAGGTGCCCAAGCAATTTCATGCTAGAATCATCATCCGGATGCCAAAATAAACAAAATACAGCAAAAGATTTTAGTGCACAACGTTTGGTTTAGATTTGACAGCCATAATCAGCAATTCTGTACATTTGAGCTGAATGTGTCAAAATCTTAAAAATTAACAGGTGCCCAAGCAATTTCATGCTAGAATCATCATCCGGATGCCAAAATAAACTAAATACAGCAAAAGATTTGAGTGCACAACGTTTGGTTTAGGTTTGACAGCCATAATCACCTTTTTATTGCTTTCAATGCGTTTTTAGCGCATGATTGTACATTTGAGCTGAATGTGTCAAAATCTTAAAAATTAACAGGTGCCCAAGCAATTTCATGCTAGAATCATCATCCGGATGCCAAAATAAACTAAATACAGCAAAAGATTTGAGTGCACAACGTTTGGTTTAGATTTGACAGCCATAATCAGCAATTGTGTACATTTGAGCTGAATGTGTCAAAATCTTAAAAATTAACAGGTGCCCAAGCAATTTCATGCTAGAATCATCATCCGGATGCCAAAATAAACTAAATACAGCAAAAGATTTGAGTGCACAACGTTTGGTTTAGGTTTGACAGCCATAATCACCTTTTTATTGCTTTAAATGCGTTTTTAGCGCATGATTGTACATTTGAGCTGAATGTGTCAAAATCTTAAAAATTAACAGGTGCCCAAGCAATTTCATGCTAGAATCATCATCCGGATGCCAAAATAAACTAAATACAGCAAAAGATTTGAGTGCACAACGTTTGGTTTAGATTTGACAGCCATAATCAGCAATTGTGTACATTTGAGCTGAATGTGTCAAAATCTTAGAAATTAACAGGTGCCCAAGCAATTTCATGCTAGAATCATCATCCGGATGCCAAAATAAACTAAATACAGCAAAAGATTTGAGTGCACAACGTTTGGTTTAGGTTTGACAGCCATAATCACCTTTTTATTGCTTTCAATGCGTTTTTAGCGCATGATTGTACATTTGAGGTGAATGTGTCAAAATCTTAAAAATTAACAGGTGCCCAAGCAATTTCATGCTAGAATCATCATCCGGATGCCAAAATAAACTAAATACAGCAAAAGATTTGAGTGCACAACGTTTGGTTTAGATTTGACAGCCATAATCAGCAATTGTGTACATTTGAGCTGAATGTGTCAAAATCTTAAAAATTAACAGGTGCCCAAGCAATTTCATGCTAGAATCATCATCCGGATGCCAAAATAAACTAAATACAGCAAAAGATTTGAGTGCACAACGTTTGGTTTAGGTTTGACAGCCATAATCACCTTTTTATTGCTTTAAATGCGTTTTTAGCGCATGATTGTACATTTGAGCTGAATGTGTCAAAATCTTAAAAATTAACAGGTGCCCAAGCAATTTCATGCTAGAATCATCATCCGGATGCCAAAATAAACTAAATACAGCAAAAGATTTGAGTGCACAACGTTTGGTTTAGATTTGACAGCCATAATCAGCAATTGTGTACATTTGAGCTGAATGTGTCAAAATCTTAGAAATTAACAGGTGCCCAAGCAATTTCATGCTAGAATCATCATCCGGATGCCAAAATAAACTAAATACAGCAAAAGATTTGAGTGCACAACGTTTGGTTTAGGTTTGACAGCCATAATCACCTTTTTATTGCTTTCAATGCGTTTTTAGCGCATGATTGTACATTTGAGGTGAATGTGTCAAAATCTTAAAAATTAACAGGTGCCCAAGCAATTTCATGCTAGAATCATCATCCGGATGCCAAAATAAACTAAATACAGCAAAAGATTTGAGTGCACAACGTTTGGTTTAGATTTGACAGCCATAATCAGCAATTGTGTACATTTGAGCTGAATGTGTCAAAATCTTAAAAATTAACAGGTGCCCAAGCAATTTCATGCTAGAATCATCATCCGGATGCCAAAATAAACAAAATACAGCAAAAGATTTTAGTGCACAACGTTTGGTTTAGATTTGACAGCCATAATCAGCAATTCTGTACATTTGAGCTGAATGTGTCAAAATCTTAAAAATTAACAGGTGCCCAAGCAATTTCATGCTAGAATCATCATCCGGATGCCAAAATAAACTAAATACAGCAAAAGATTTGAGTGCACAACGTTTGGTTTAGATTTGACAGCCATAATCAGCAATTGTGTACATTTGAGCTGAATGTGTCAAAATCTTAAAAATTAACAGGTGCCCAAGCAATTTCATGCTAGAATCATCATCCGGATGCCAAAATAAACAAAATACAGCAAAAGATTTTAGTGCACAACGTTTGGTTTAGATTTGACAGCCATAATCAGCAATTCTGTACATTTGAGCTGAATGTGTCAAAATCTTAAAAATTAACAGGTGCCCAAGCAATTTCATGCTAGAATCATCATCCGGATGCCAAAATAAACTAAATACAGCAAAAGATTTGAGTGCACAACGTTTGGTTTAGGTTTGACAGCCATAATCACCTTTTTATTGCTTTAAATGCGTTTTTAGCGCATGATTGTACATTTGAGCTGAATGTGTCAAAATCTTAAAAATTAACAGGTGCCCAAGCAATTTCATGCTAGAATCATCATCCGGATGCCAAAATAAACTAAATACAGCAAAAGATTTGAGTGCACAACGTTTGGTTTAGATTTGACAGCCATAATCAGCAATTGTGTACATTTGAGCTGAATGTGTCAAAATCTTAAAAATTAACAGGTGCCCAAGCAATTTCATGCTAGAATCATCATCCGGATGCCAAAATAAACTAAATACAGCAAAAGATTTGAGTGCACAACGTTTGGTTTAGGTTTGACAGCCATAATCACCTTTTTATTGCTTTAAATGCGTTTTTAGCGCATGATTGTACATTTGAGCTGAATGTGTCAAAATCTTAAAAATTAACAGGTGCCCAAGCAATTTCATGCTAGAATCATCATCCGGATGCCAAAATAAACTAAATACAGCAAAAGATTTGAGTGCACAACGTTTGGTTTAGATTTGACAGCCATAATCAGCAATTGTGTACATTTGAGCTGAATGTGTCAAAATCTTAAAAATTAACAGGTGCCCAAGCAATTTCATGCTAGAATCATCATCCGGATGCCAAAATAAACTAAATACAGCAAAAGATTTGAGTGCACAACGTTTGGTTTAGGTTTGACAGCCATAATCACCTTTTTATTGCTTTAAATGCGTTTTTAGCGCATGATTGTACATTTGAGCTGAATGTGTCAAAATCTTAAAAATTAACAGGTGCCCAAGCAATTTCATGCTAGAATCATCATCCGGATGCCAAAATAAACTAAATACAGCAAAAGATTTGAGTGCACAACGTTTGGTTTAGATTTGACAGCCATAATCAGCAATTGTGTACATTTGAGCTGAATGTGTCAAAATCTTAGAAATTAACAGGTGCCCAAGCAATTTCATGCTAGAATCATCATCCGGATGCCAAAATAAACTAAATACAGCAAAAGATTTGAGTGCACAACGTTTGGTTTAGGTTTGACAGCCATAATCACCTTTTTATTGCTTTCAATGCGTTTTTAGCGCATGATTGTACATTTGAGGTGAATGTGTCAAAATCTTAAAAATTAACAGGTGCCCAAGCAATTTCATGCTAGAATCATCATCCGGATGCCAAAATAAACTAAATACAGCAAAAGATTTGAGTGCACAACGTTTGGTTTAGATTTGACAGCCATAATCAGCAATTGTGTACATTTGAGCTGAATGTGTCAAAATCTTAAAAATTAACAGGTGCCCAAGCAATTTCATGCTAGAATCATCATCCGGATGCCAAAATAAACTAAATACAGCAAAAGATTTGAGTGCACAACGTTTGGTTTAGGTTTGACAGCCATAATCACCTTTTTATTGCTTTAAATGCGTTTTTAGCGCATGATTGTACATTTGAGCTGAATGTGTCAAAATCTTAAAAATTAACAGGTGCCCAAGCAATTTCATGCTAGAATCATCATCCGGATGCCAAAATAAACTAAATACAGCAAAAGATTTGAGTGCACAACGTTTGGTTTAGATTTGACAGCCATAATCAGCAATTGTGTACATTTGAGCTGAATGTGTCAAAATCTTAGAAATTAACAGGTGCCCAAGCAATTTCATGCTAGAATCATCATCCGGATGCCAAAATAAACTAAATACAGCAAAAGATTTGAGTGCACAACGTTTGGTTTAGGTTTGACAGCCATAATCACCTTTTTATTGCTTTCAATGCGTTTTTAGCGCATGATTGTACATTTGAGGTGAATGTGTCAAAATCTTAAAAATTAACAGGTGCCCAAGCAATTTCATGCTAGAATCATCATCCGGATGCCAAAATAAACTAAATACAGCAAAAGATTTGAGTGCACAACGTTTGGTTTAGATTTGACAGCCATAATCAGCAATTGTGTACATTTGAGCTGAATGTGTCAAAATCTTAAAAATTAACAGGTGCCCAAGCAATTTCATGCTAGAATCATCATCCGGATGCCAAAATAAACTAAATACAGCAAAAGATTTGAGTGCACAACGTTTGGTTTAGGTTTGACAGCCATAATCACCTTTTTATTGCTTTAAATGCGTTTTTAGCGCATGATTGTACATTTGAGCTGAATGTGTCAAAATCTTAAAAATTAACAGGTGCCCAAGCAATTTCATGCTAGAATCATCATCCGGATGCCAAAATAAACTAAATACAGCAAAAGATTTGAGTGCACAACGTTTGGTTTAGATTTGACAGCCATAATCAGCAATTGTGTACATTTGAGCTGAATGTGTCAAAATCTTAGAAATTAACAGGTGCCCAAGCAATTTCATGCTAGAATCATCATCCGGATGCCAAAATAAACTAAATACAGCAAAAGATTTGAGTGCACAACGTTTGGTTTAGGTTTGACAGCCATAATCACCTTTTTATTGCTTTCAATGCGTTTTTAGCGCATGATTGTACATTTGAGGTGAATGTGTCAAAATCTTAAAAATTAACAGGTGCCCAAGCAATTTCATGCTAGAATCATCATCCGGATGCCAAAATAAACTAAATACAGCAAAAGATTTGAGTGCACAACGTTTGGTTTAGATTTGACAGCCATAATCAGCAATTGTGTACATTTGAGCTGAATGTGTCAAAATCTTAAAAATTAACAGGTGCCCAAGCAATTTCATGCTAGAATCATCATCCGGATGCCAAAATAAACAAAATACAGCAAAAGATTTTAGTGCACAACGTTTGGTTTAGATTTGACAGCCATAATCAGCAATTCTGTACATTTGAGCTGAATGTGTCAAAATCTTAAAAATTAACAGGTGCCCAAGCAATTTCATGCTAGAATCATCATCCGGATGCCAAAATAAACTAAATACAGCAAAAGATTTGAGTGCACAACGTTTGGTTTAGGTTTGACAGCCATAATCACCTTTTTATTGCTTTCAATGCGTTTTTAGCGCATGATTGTACATTTGAGCTGAATGTGTCAAAATCTTAAAAATTAACAGGTGCCCAAGCAATTTCATGCTAGAATCATCATCCGGATGCCAAAATAAACTAAATACAGCAAAAGATTTGAGTGCACAACGTTTGGTTTAGATTTGACAGCCATAATCAGCAATTGTGTACATTTGAGCTGAATGTGTCAAAATCTTAAAAATTAACAGGTGCCCAAGCAATTTCATGCTAGAATCATCATCCGGATGCCAAAATAAACTAAATACAGCAAAAGATTTGAGTGCACAACGTTTGGTTTAGGTTTGACAGCCATAATCACCTTTTTATTGCTTTAAATGCGTTTTTAGCGCATGATTGTACATTTGAGCTGAATGTGTCAAAATCTTAAAAATTAACAGGTGCCCAAGCAATTTCATGCTAGAATCATCATCCGGATGCCAAAATAAACTAAATACAGCAAAAGATTTGAGTGCACAACGTTTGGTTTAGATTTGACAGCCATAATCAGCAATTGTGTACATTTGAGCTGAATGTGTCAAAATCTTAGAAATTAACAGGTGCCCAAGCAATTTCATGCTAGAATCATCATCCGGATGCCAAAATAAACTAAATACAGCAAAAGATTTGAGTGCACAACGTTTGGTTTAGGTTTGACAGCCATAATCACCTTTTTATTGCTTTCAATGCGTTTTTAGCGCATGATTGTACATTTGAGGTGAATGTGTCAAAATCTTAAAAATTAACAGGTGCCCAAGCAATTTCATGCTAGAATCATCATCCGGATGCCAAAATAAACTAAATACAGCAAAAGATTTGAGTGCACAACGTTTGGTTTAGATTTGACAGCCATAATCAGCAATTGTGTACATTTGAGCTGAATGTGTCAAAATCTTAAAAATTAACAGGTGCCCAAGCAATTTCATGCTAGAATCATCATCCGGATGCCAAAATAAACTAAATACAGCAAAAGATTTGAGTGCACAACGTTTGGTTTAGGTTTGACAGCCATAATCACCTTTTTATTGCTTTAAATGCGTTTTTAGCGCATGATTGTACATTTGAGCTGAATGTGTCAAAATCTTAAAAATTAACAGGTGCCCAAGCAATTTCATGCTAGAATCATCATCCGGATGCCAAAATAAACTAAATACAGCAAAAGATTTGAGTGCACAACGTTTGGTTTAGATTTGACAGCCATAATCAGCAATTGTGTACATTTGAGCTGAATGTGTCAAAATCTTAGAAATTAACAGGTGCCCAAGCAATTTCATGCTAGAATCATCATCCGGATGCCAAAATAAACTAAATACAGCAAAAGATTTGAGTGCACAACGTTTGGTTTAGGTTTGACAGCCATAATCACCTTTTTATTGCTTTCAATGCGTTTTTAGCGCATGATTGTACATTTGAGGTGAATGTGTCAAAATCTTAAAAATTAACAGGTGCCCAAGCAATTTCATGCTAGAATCATCATCCGGATGCCAAAATAAACTAAATACAGCAAAAGATTTGAGTGCACAACGTTTGGTTTAGATTTGACAGCCATAATCAGCAATTGTGTACATTTGAGCTGAATGTGTCAAAATCTTAAAAATTAACAGGTGCCCAAGCAATTTCATGCTAGAATCATCATCCGGATGCCAAAATAAACAAAATACAGCAAAAGATTTTAGTGCACAACGTTTGGTTTAGATTTGACAGCCATAATCAGCAATTCTGTACATTTGAGCTGAATGTGTCAAAATCTTAAAAATTAACAGGTGCCCAAGCAATTTCATGCTAGAATCATCATCCGGATGCCAAAATAAACTAAATACAGCAAAAGATTTGAGTGCACAACGTTTGGTTTAGATTTGACAGCCATAATCAGCAATTGTGTACATTTGAGCTGAATGTGTCAAAATCTTAAAAATTAACAGGTGCCCAAGCAATTTCATGCTAGAATCATCATCCGGATGCCAAAATAAACAAAATACAGCAAAAGATTTTAGTGCACAACGTTTGGTTTAGATTTGACAGCCATAATCAGCAATTCTGTACATTTGAGCTGAATGTGTCAAAATCTTAAAAATTAACAGGTGCCCAAGCAATTTCATGCTAGAATCATCATCCGGATGCCAAAATAAACTAAATACAGCAAAAGATTTGAGTGCACAACGTTTGGTTTAGGTTTGACAGCCATAATCACCTTTTTATTGCTTTAAATGCGTTTTTAGCGCATGATTGTACATTTGAGCTGAATGTGTCAAAATCTTAAAAATTAACAGGTGCCCAAGCAATTTCATGCTAGAATCATCATCCGGATGCCAAAATAAACTAAATACAGCAAAAGATTTGAGTGCACAACGTTTGGTTTAGATTTGACAGCCATAATCAGCAATTGTGTACATTTGAGCTGAATGTGTCAAAATCTTAAAAATTAACAGGTGCCCAAGCAATTTCATGCTAGAATCATCATCCGGATGCCAAAATAAACTAAATACAGCAAAAGATTTGAGTGCACAACGTTTGGTTTAGGTTTGACAGCCATAATCACCTTTTTATTGCTTTAAATGCGTTTTTAGCGCATGATTGTACATTTGAGCTGAATGTGTCAAAATCTTAAAAATTAACAGGTGCCCAAGCAATTTCATGCTAGAATCATCATCCGGATGCCAAAATAAACTAAATACAGCAAAAGATTTGAGTGCACAACGTTTGGTTTAGATTTGACAGCCATAATCAGCAATTGTGTACATTTGAGCTGAATGTGTCAAAATCTTAAAAATTAACAGGTGCCCAAGCAATTTCATGCTAGAATCATCATCCGGATGCCAAAATAAACTAAATACAGCAAAAGATTTGAGTGCACAACGTTTGGTTTAGGTTTGACAGCCATAATCACCTTTTTATTGCTTTAAATGCGTTTTTAGCGCATGATTGTACATTTGAGCTGAATGTGTCAAAATCTTAAAAATTAACAGGTGCCCAAGCAATTTCATGCTAGAATCATCATCCGGATGCCAAAATAAACTAAATACAGCAAAAGATTTGAGTGCACAACGTTTGGTTTAGATTTGACAGCCATAATCAGCAATTGTGTACATTTGAGCTGAATGTGTCAAAATCTTAGAAATTAACAGGTGCCCAAGCAATTTCATGCTAGAATCATCATCCGGATGCCAAAATAAACTAAATACAGCAAAAGATTTGAGTGCACAACGTTTGGTTTAGGTTTGACAGCCATAATCACCTTTTTATTGCTTTCAATGCGTTTTTAGCGCATGATTGTACATTTGAGGTGAATGTGTCAAAATCTTAAAAATTAACAGGTGCCCAAGCAATTTCATGCTAGAATCATCATCCGGATGCCAAAATAAACTAAATACAGCAAAAGATTTGAGTGCACAACGTTTGGTTTAGATTTGACAGCCATAATCAGCAATTGTGTACATTTGAGCTGAATGTGTCAAAATCTTAAAAATTAACAGGTGCCCAAGCAATTTCATGCTAGAATCATCATCCGGATGCCAAAATAAACTAAATACAGCAAAAGATTTGAGTGCACAACGTTTGGTTTAGGTTTGACAGCCATAATCACCTTTTTATTGCTTTAAATGCGTTTTTAGCGCATGATTGTACATTTGAGCTGAATGTGTCAAAATCTTAAAAATTAACAGGTGCCCAAGCAATTTCATGCTAGAATCATCATCCGGATGCCAAAATAAACTAAATACAGCAAAAGATTTGAGTGCACAACGTTTGGTTTAGATTTGACAGCCATAATCAGCAATTGTGTACATTTGAGCTGAATGTGTCAAAATCTTAGAAATTAACAGGTGCCCAAGCAATTTCATGCTAGAATCATCATCCGGATGCCAAAATAAACTAAATACAGCAAAAGATTTGAGTGCACAACGTTTGGTTTAGGTTTGACAGCCATAATCACCTTTTTATTGCTTTCAATGCGTTTTTAGCGCATGATTGTACATTTGAGGTGAATGTGTCAAAATCTTAAAAATTAACAGGTGCCCAAGCAATTTCATGCTAGAATCATCATCCGGATGCCAAAATAAACTAAATACAGCAAAAGATTTGAGTGCACAACGTTTGGTTTAGATTTGACAGCCATAATCAGCAATTGTGTACATTTGAGCTGAATGTGTCAAAATCTTAAAAATTAACAGGTGCCCAAGCAATTTCATGCTAGAATCATCATCCGGATGCCAAAATAAACTAAATACAGCAAAAGATTTGAGTGCACAACGTTTGGTTTAGGTTTGACAGCCATAATCACCTTTTTATTGCTTTAAATGCGTTTTTAGCGCATGATTGTACATTTGAGCTGAATGTGTCAAAATCTTAAAAATTAACAGGTGCCCAAGCAATTTCATGCTAGAATCATCATCCGGATGCCAAAATAAACTAAATACAGCAAAAGATTTGAGTGCACAACGTTTGGTTTAGATTTGACAGCCATAATCAGCAATTGTGTACATTTGAGCTGAATGTGTCAAAATCTTAGAAATTAACAGGTGCCCAAGCAATTTCATGCTAGAATCATCATCCGGATGCCAAAATAAACTAAATACAGCAAAAGATTTGAGTGCACAACGTTTGGTTTAGGTTTGACAGCCATAATCACCTTTTTATTGCTTTCAATGCGTTTTTAGCGCATGATTGTACATTTGAGGTGAATGTGTCAAAATCTTAAAAATTAACAGGTGCCCAAGCAATTTCATGCTAGAATCATCATCCGGATGCCAAAATAAACTAAATACAGCAAAAGATTTGAGTGCACAACGTTTGGTTTAGATTTGACAGCCATAATCAGCAATTGTGTACATTTGAGCTGAATGTGTCAAAATCTTAAAAATTAACAGGTGCCCAAGCAATTTCATGCTAGAATCATCATCCGGATGCCAAAATAAACAAAATACAGCAAAAGATTTTAGTGCACAACGTTTGGTTTAGATTTGACAGCCATAATCAGCAATTCTGTACATTTGAGCTGAATGTGTCAAAATCTTAAAAATTAACAGGTGCCCAAGCAATTTCATGCTAGAATCATCATCCGGATGCCAAAATAAACTAAATACAGCAAAAGATTTGAGTGCACAACGTTTGGTTTAGGTTTGACAGCCATAATCACCTTTTTATTGCTTTAAATGCGTTTTTAGCGCATGATTGTACATTTGAGCTGAATGTGTCAAAATCTTAAAAATTAACAGGTGCCCAAGCAATTTCATGCTAGAATCATCATCCGGATGCCAAAATAAACTAAATACAGCAAAAGATTTGAGTGCACAACGTTTGGTTTAGATTTGACAGCCATAATCAGCAATTGTGTACATTTGAGCTGAATGTGTCAAAATCTTAAAAATTAACAGGTGCCCAAGCAATTTCATGCTAGAATCATCATCCGGATGCCAAAATAAACTAAATACAGCAAAAGATTTGAGTGCACAACGTTTGGTTTAGGTTTGACAGCCATAATCACCTTTTTATTGCTTTAAATGCGTTTTTAGCGCATGATTGTACATTTGAGCTGAATGTGTCAAAATCTTAAAAATTAACAGGTGCCCAAGCAATTTCATGCTAGAATCATCATCCGGATGCCAAAATAAACTAAATACAGCAAAAGATTTGAGTGCACAACGTTTGGTTTAGATTTGACAGCCATAATCAGCAATTGTGTACATTTGAGCTGAATGTGTCAAAATCTTAAAAATTAACAGGTGCCCAAGCAATTTCATGCTAGAATCATCATCCGGATGCCAAAATAAACTAAATACAGCAAAAGATTTGAGTGCACAACGTTTGGTTTAGGTTTGACAGCCATAATCACCTTTTTATTGCTTTAAATGCGTTTTTAGCGCATGATTGTACATTTGAGCTGAATGTGTCAAAATCTTAAAAATTAACAGGTGCCCAAGCAATTTCATGCTAGAATCATCATCCGGATGCCAAAATAAACTAAATACAGCAAAAGATTTGAGTGCACAACGTTTGGTTTAGATTTGACAGCCATAATCAGCAATTGTGTACATTTGAGCTGAATGTGTCAAAATCTTAGAAATTAACAGGTGCCCAAGCAATTTCATGCTAGAATCATCATCCGGATGCCAAAATAAACTAAATACAGCAAAAGATTTGAGTGCACAACGTTTGGTTTAGGTTTGACAGCCATAATCACCTTTTTATTGCTTTCAATGCGTTTTTAGCGCATGATTGTACATTTGAGGTGAATGTGTCAAAATCTTAAAAATTAACAGGTGCCCAAGCAATTTCATGCTAGAATCATCATCCGGATGCCAAAATAAACTAAATACAGCAAAAGATTTGAGTGCACAACGTTTGGTTTAGATTTGACAGCCATAATCAACTTTTTATTGCTTTAAATGCGTTTTTAGCGCATGATTGTACATTTGAGCTGAATGTGTCAAAATCTTAAAAATTAACAGGTGCCCAAGCAATTTCATGCTAGAATCATCATCCGGATGCCAAAATAAACAAAATACAGCAAAAGATTTTAGTGCACAACGTTTGGTTTAGATTTGACAGCCATAATCAGCAATTCTGTACATTTGAGCTGAATGTGTCAAAATCTTAAAAATTAACAGGTGCCCAAGCAATTTCATGCTAGAATCATCATCCGGATGCCAAAATAAACTAAATACAGCAAAAGATTTGAGTGCACAACGTTTGGTTTAGGTTTGACAGCCATAATCACCTTTTTATTGCTTTAAATGCGTTTTTAGCGCATGATTGTACATTTGAGCTGAATGTGTCAAAATCTTAAAAATTAACAGGTGCCCAAGCAATTTCATGCTAGAATCATCATCCGGATGCCAAAATAAACTAAATACAGCAAAAGATTTGAGTGCACAACGTTTGGTTTAGGTTTGACAGCCATAATCACCTTTTTATTGCTTTAAATGCGTTTTTAGCGCATGATTGTACATTTGAGCTGAATGTGTCAAAATCTTAAAAATTAACAGGTGCCCAAGCAATTTCATGCTAGAATCATCATCCGGATGCCAAAATAAACTAAATACAGCAAAAGATTTGAGTGCACAACGTTTGGTTTAGATTTGACAGCCATAATCAGCAATTGTGTACATTTGAGCTGAATGTGTCAAAATCTTAGAAATTAACAGGTGCCCAAGCAATTTCATGCTAGAATCATCATCCGGATGCCAAAATAAACTAAATACAGCAAAAGATTTGAGTGCACAACGTTTGGTTTAGGTTTGACAGCCATAATCACCTTTTTATTGCTTTCAATGCGTTTTTAGCGCATGATTGTACATTTGAGGTGAATGTGTCAAAATCTTAAAAATTAACAGGTGCCCAAGCAATTTCATGCTAGAATCATCATCCGGATGCCAAAATAAACTAAATACAGCAAAAGATTTGAGTGCACAACGTTTGGTTTAGATTTGACAGCCATAATCAGCAATTGTGTACATTTGAGCTGAATGTGTCAAAATCTTAAAAATTAACAGGTGCCCAAGCAATTTCATGCTAGAATCATCATCCGGATGCCAAAATAAACTAAATACAGCAAAAGATTTGAGTGCACAACGTTTGGTTTAGGTTTGACAGCCATAATCACCTTTTTATTGCTTTAAATGCGTTTTTAGCGCATGATTGTACATTTGAGCTGAATGTGTCAAAATCTTAAAAATTAACAGGTGCCCAAGCAATTTCATGCTAGAATCATCATCCGGATGCCAAAATAAACTAAATACAGCAAAAGATTTGAGTGCACAACGTTTGGTTTAGATTTGACAGCCATAATCAGCAATTGTGTACATTTGAGCTGAATGTGTCAAAATCTTAGAAATTAACAGGTGCCCAAGCAATTTCATGCTAGAATCATCATCCGGATGCCAAAATAAACTAAATACAGCAAAAGATTTGAGTGCACAACGTTTGGTTTAGGTTTGACAGCCATAATCACCTTTTTATTGCTTTAAATGCGTTTTTAGCGCATGATTGTACATTTGGGCTGAATGTGTCAAAATCTTAAAAATTAACAGGTGCCCAAGCAATTTCATGCTAGAATCATCATCCGGATGCCAAAATAAACAAAATACAGCAAAAGATTTGAGTGCACAACGTTTGGTTTAGATTTGACAGCCATAATCAGCAATTGTGTACATTTGAGCTGAATGTGTCAAAATCTTAAAAATTAACAGGTGCCCAAGCAATTTCATGCTAGAATCATCATCCGGATGCCAAAATAAACTAAATACAGCAAAAGATTTGAGTGCACAACGTTTGGTTTAGGTTTGACAGCCATAATCACCTTTTTATTGCTTTAAATGCGTTTTTAGCGCATGATTGTACATTTGAGCTGAATGTGTCAAAATCTTAAAAATTAACAGGTGCCCAAGCAATTTCATGCTAGAATCATCATCCGGATGCCAAAATAAACAAAATACAGCAAAAGATTTGAGTGCACAACGTTTGGTTTAGATTTGACAGCCATAATCAGCAATTGTGTACATTTGAGCTGAATGTGTCAAAATCTTAAAAATTAACAGGTGCCCAAGCAATTTCATGCTAGAATCATCATCCGGATGCCAAAATAAACTAAATACAGCAAAAGATTTGAGTGCACAACGTTTGGTTTAGGTTTGACAGCCATAATCACCTTTTTATTGCTTTAAATGCGTTTTTAGCGCATGATTGTACATTTGAGCTGAATGTGTCAAAATCTTAAAAATTAACAGGTGCCCAAGCAATTTCATGCTAGAATCATCATCCGGATGCCAAAATAAACTAAATACAGCAAAAGATTTGAGTGCACAACGTTTGGTTTAGATTTGACAGCCATAATCAGCAATTGTGTACATTTGAGCTGAATGTGTCAAAATCTTAGAAATTAACAGGTGCCCAAGCAATTTCATGCTAGAATCATCATCCGGATGCCAAAATAAACTAAATACAGCAAAAGATTTGAGTGCACAACGTTTGGTTTAGGTTTGACAGCCATAATCACCTTTTTATTGCTTTCAATGCGTTTTTAGCGCATGATTGTACATTTGAGGTGAATGTGTCAAAATCTTAAAAATTAACAGGTGCCCAAGCAATTTCATGCTAGAATCATCATCCGGATGCCAAAATAAACTAAATACAGCAAAAGATTTGAGTGCACAACGTTTGGTTTAGATTTGACAGCCATAATCAGCAATTGTGTACATTTGAGCTGAATGTGTCAAAATCTTAAAAATTAACAGGTGCCCAAGCAATTTCATGCTAGAATCATCATCCGGATGCCAAAATAAACTAAATACAGCAAAAGATTTCAGTGCACAACGTTTGGTTTAGGTTTGACAGCCATAATCACCTTTTTATTGCTTTAAATGCGTTTTTAGCGCATGATTGTACATTTGAGCTGAATGTGTCAAAATCTTAAAAATTAACAGGTGCCCAAGCAATTTCATGCTAGAATCATCATCCGGATGCCAAAATAAACAAAATACAGCAAAAGATTTGAGTGCACAACGTTTGGTTTAGATTTGACAGCCATAATCAGCAATTGTGTACATTTGAGCTGAATGTGTCAAAATCTTAAAAATTAACAGGTGCCCAAGCAATTTCATGGTAGAATCATCATCCGGATGCCAAAATAAACTAAATACAGCAAAAGATTTGAGTGCACGTTTGGTTTAGGTTTGACAGCCATAATCACCTTTTTATTGCTTTAAATGCGTTTGTAGCGCATGATTGTACATTTGAGCTGAATGTGTCAAAATCTTAAAAATTAACAGGTGCCCAAGCAATTTCATGCTAGAATCATCATCCGGATGCCAAAATAAACTAAATACAGCAAAAGATTTGAGTGTACAACGTTTGGTTTAGATTTGACAGCCATAATCAGCAATTGTGTACATTTGAGCTGAATGTGTCAAAATCTTAAAAATTAACAGGTGCCCAAGCAATTTCATGCTAGAATCATCATCCGGATGCCAAAATAAACTAAATACAGCAAAAGATTTGAGTGCACAACGTTTGGTTTAGATTTGACAGCCATAATCAGCAATTGTGTACATTTGAGCTGAATGTGTCAAAATCTTAAAAATTAACAGGTGCCCAAGCAATTTCATGGTAGAATCATCATCCGGATGCCAAAATAAACTAAATACAGCAAAAGATTTGAGTGCACAACGTTTGGTTTAGGTTTGACAGCCATAATCACCTTTTTATTGCTTTAAATGCGTTTTTAGCGCATGATTGTACATTTGAGCTGAATGTGTCAAAATCTTAAAAATTAACAGGTGCCCAAGCAATTTCATGCTAGAATCATCATCCGGATGCCAAAATAAACTAAATACAGCAAAAGATTTGAGTGCACAACGTTTGGTTTAGATTTGACAGCCATAATCAGCAATTGTGTACATTTGAGCTGAATGTGTCAAAATCTTAAAAATTAACAGGTGCCCAAGCAATTTCATGGTAGAATCATCATCCGGATGCCAAAATAAACTAAATACAGCAAAAGATTTGAGTGCACAACGTTTGGTTTAGGTTTGACAGCCATAATCACCTTTTTATTGCTTTAAATGCGTTTTTAGCGCATGATTGTACATTTGAGCTGAATGTGTCAAAATCTTAAAAATTAACAGGTGCCCAAGCAATTTCATGCTAGAATCATCATCCGGATGCCAAAATAAACTAAATACAGCAAAAGATTTGAGTGCATAACGTTTGGTTTAGATTTGACAGCCATAATCAGCAATTGTGTACATTTGAGCTGAATGTGTCAAAATCTTAAAAATTAACAGGTGCCCAAGCAATTTCATGCTAGAATCATCATCCGGATGCCAAAATAAACTAAATACAGCAAAAGATTTGAGTGCACAACGTTTGGTTTAGGTTTGACAGCCATAATCACCTTTTTATTGCTTTAAATGCGTTTTTAGCGCATGATTGTACATTTGAGCTGAATGTGTCAAAATCTTAAAAATTAACAGGTGCCCAAGCAATTTCATGCTAGAATCATCATCCGGATGCCAAAATAAACAAAATACAGCAAAAGATTTGAGTGCACAACGTTTGGTTTAGATTTGACAGCCATAATCAGCAATTGTGTACATTTGAGCTGAATGTGTCAAAATCTTAAAAATTAACAGGTGCCCAAGCAATTTCATGGTAGAATCATCATCCGGATGCCAAAATAAACTAAATACAGCAAAAGATTTGAGTGCACGTTTGGTTTAGGTTTGACAGCCATAATCACCTTTTTATTGCTTTAAATGCGTTTGTAGCGCATGATTGTACATTTGAGCTGAATGTGTCAAAATCTTAAAAATTAACAGGTGCCCAAGCAATTTCATGCTAGAATCATCATCCGGATGCCAAAATAAACTAAATACAGCAAAAGATTTGAGTGTACAACGTTTGGTTTAGATTTGACAGCCATAATCAGCAATTGTGTACATTTGAGCTGAATGTGTCAAAATCTTAAAAATTAACAGGTGCCCAAGCAATTTCATGCTAGAATCATCATCCGGATGCCAAAATAAACTAAATACAGCAAAAGATTTGAGTGCACAACGTTTGGTTTAGATTTGACAGCCATAATCAGCAATTGTGTACATTTGAGCTGAATGTGTCAAAATCTTAAAAATTAACAGGTGCCCAAGCAATTTCATGGTAGAATCATCATCCGGATGCCAAAATAAACTAAATACAGCAAAAGATTTGAGTGCACAACGTTTGGTTTAGGTTTGACAGCCATAATCACCTTTTTATTGCTTTAAATGCGTTTTTAGCGCATGATTGTACATTTGAGCTGAATGTGTCAAAATCTTAAAAATTAACAGGTGCCCAAGCAATTTCATGCTAGAATCATCATCCGGATGCCAAAATAAACTAAATACAGCAAAAGATTTGAGTGCACAACGTTTGGTTTAGTTTTGACAGCCATAATCAGCAATTGTGTACATTTGAGCTGAATGTGTCAAAATCTTAAAAATTAACAGGTGCCCAAGCAATTTCATGGTAGAATCATCATCCGGATGCCAAAATAAACTAAATACAGCAAAAGATTTGAGTGCACAACGTTTGGTTTAGGTTTGACAGCCATAATCACCTTTTTATTGCTTTAAATGCGTTTTTAGCGCATGATTGTACATTTGAGCTGAATGTGTCAAAATCTTAAAAATTAACAGGTGCCCAAGCAATTTCATGCTAGAATCATCATCCGGATGCCAAAATAAACTAAATACAGCAAAAGATTTGAGTGCACAACGTTTGGTTTAGATTTGACAGCCATAATCAGCAATTGTGTACATTTGAGCTGAATGTGTCAAAATCTTAAAAATTAACAGGTGCCCAAGCAATTTCATGCTAGAATCATCATCCGGATGCCAAAATAAACTAAATACAGCAAAAGATTTGAGTGCACAACGTTTGGTTTAGGTTTGACAGCCATAATCACCTTTTTATTGCTTTAAATGCGTTTTTAGCGCATGATTGTACATTTGAGCTGAATGTGTCAAAATCTTAAAAATTAACAGGTGCCCAAGCAATTTCATGCTAGAATCATCATCCGGATGCCAAAATAAACTAAATACAGCAAAAGATTTGAGTGCACAACGTTTGGTTTAGATTTGACAGCCATAATCAGCAATTGTGTACATTTGAGCTGAATGTGTCAAAATCTTAGAAATTAACAGGTGCCCAAGCAATTTCATGCTAGAATCATCATCCGGATGCCAAAATAAACTAAATACAGCAAAAGATTTGAGTGCACAACGTTTGGTTTAGGTTTGACAGCCATAATCACCTTTTTATTGCTTTCAATGCGTTTTTAGCGCATGATTGTACATTTGAGGTGAATGTGTCAAAATCTTAAAAATTAACAGGTGCCCAAGCAATTTCATGCTAGAATCATCATCCGGATGCCAAAATAAACTAAATACAGCAAAAGATTTGAGTGCACAACGTTTGGTTTAGATTTGACAGCCATAATCAGCAATTGTGTACATTTGAGCTGAATGTGTCAAAATCTTAAAAATTAACAGGTGCCCAAGCAATTTCATGCTAGAATCATCATCCGGATGCCAAAATAAACTAAATACAGCAAAAGATTTGAGTGCACAACGTTTGGTTTAGGTTTGACAGCCATAATCACCTTTTTATTGCTTTAAATGCGTTTTTAGCGCATGATTGTACATTTGGGCTGAATGTGTCAAAATCTTAAAAATTAACAGGTGCCCAAGCAATTTCATGCTAGAATCATCATCCGGATGCCAAAATAAACTAAATACAGCAAAAGATTTGAGTGCACAACGTTTGGTTTAGATTTGACAGCCATAATCAGCAATTGTGTACATTTGAGCTGAATGTGTCAAAATCTTAAAAATTAACAGGTGCCCAAGCAATTTCATGCTAGAATCATCATCCGGATGCCAAAATAAACTAAATACAGCAAAAGATTTGAGTGCACAACGTTTGGTTTAGGTTTGACAGCCATAATCACCTTTTTATTGCTTTAAATGCGTTTTTAGCGCATGATTGTACATTTGAGCTGAATGTGTCAAAATCTTAAAAATTAACAGGTGCCCAAGCAATTTCATGCTAGAATCATCATCCGGATGCCAAAATAAACAAAATACAGCAAAAGATTTGAGTGCACAACGTTTGGTTTAGATTTGACAGCCATAATCAGCAATTGTGTACATTTGAGCTGAATGTGTCAAAATCTTAAAAATTAACAGGTGCCCAAGCAATTTCATGCTAGAATCATCATCCGGATGCCAAAATAAACTAAATACAGCAAAAGATTTGAGTGCACAACGTTTGGTTTAGATTTGACAGCCATAATCAGCAATTGTGTACATTTGAGCTGAATGTGTCAAAATCTTAAAAATTAACAGGTGCCCAAGCAATTTCATGCTAGAATCATCATCCGGATGCCAAAATAAACTAAATACAGCAAAAGATTTGAGTGCACAACGTTTGGTTTAGGTTTGACAGCCATAATCACCTTTTTATTGCTTTAAATGCGTTTTTAGCGCATGATTGTACATTTGAGCTGAATGTGTCAAAATCTTAAAAATTAACAGGTGCCCAAGCAATTTCATGCTAGAATCATCATCCGGATGCCAAAATAAACAAAATACAGCAAAAGATTTGAGTGCACAACGTTTGGTTTAGATTTGACAGCCATAATCAGCAATTGTGTACATTTGAGCTGAATGTGTCAAAATCTTAAAAATTAACAGGTGCCCAAGCAATTTCATGCTAGAATCATCATCCGGATGCCAAAATAAACTAAATACAGCAAAAGATTTGAGTGCACAACGTTTGGTTTAGGTTTGACAGCCATAATCACCTTTTTATTGCTTTAAATGCGTTTTTAGCGCATGATTGTACATTTGAGCTGAATGTGTCAAAATCTTAAAAATTAACAGGTGCCCAAGCAATTTCATGCTAGAATCATCATCCGGATGCCAAAATAAACTAAATACAGCAAAAGATTTGAGTGCACAACGTTTGGTTTAGATTTGACAGCCATAATCAGCAATTGTGTACATTTGAGCTGAATGTGTCAAAATCTTAAAAATTAACAGGTGCCCAAGCAATTTCATGCTAGAATCATCATCCGGATGCCAAAATAAACTAAATACAGCAAAAGATTTGAGTGCACAACGTTTGGTTTAGGTTTGACAGCCATAATCACCTTTTTATTGCTTTAAATGCGTTTTTAGCGCATGATTGTACATTTGAGCTGAATGTGTCAAAATCTTAAAAATTAACAGGTGCCCAAGCAATTTCATGCTAGAATCATCATCCGGATGCCAAAATAAACAAAATACAGCAAAAGATTTGAGTGCACAACGTTTGGTTTAGATTTGACAGCCATAATCAGCAATTGTGTACATTTGAGCTGAATGTGTCAAAATCTTAAAAATTAACAGGTGCCCAAGCAATTTCATGCTAGAATCATCATCCGGATGCCAAAATAAACTAAATACAGCAAAAGATTTGAGTGCACAACGTTTGGTTTAGGTTTGACAGCCATAATCACCTTTTTATTGCTTTAAATGCGTTTTTAGCGCATGATTGTACATTTGAGCTGAATGTGTCAAAATCTTAAAAATTAACAGGTGCCCAAGCAATTTCATGCTAGAATCATCATCCGGATGCCAAAATAAACTAAATACAGCAAAAGATTTGAGTGCACAACGTTTGATTTAGATTTGACAGCCATAATCAGCAATTGTGTACATTTGAGCTGAATGTGTCAAAATCTTAAAAATTAACAGGTGCCCAAGCAATTCCATGCTAGAATCATCATCCGGATGCCAAAATAAACTAAATACAGCAAAAGATTTGAGTGCACAACGTTTGGTTTAGGTTTGACAGCCATAATCACCTTTTTATTGCTTTAAATGCATTTTTAGCGCATGATTGTACATTTGAGCTGAATGTGTCAAAATCTTAAAAATTAACAGGTGCCCAAGCAATTTCATGCTAGAATCATCATCCGGATGCCAAAATAAACTAAATACAGCAAAAGATTTGAGTGCACAACGTTTGGTTTAGATTTGACAGCCATAATCAGCAATTGTGTACATTTGAGCTGAATGTGTCAAAATCTTAAAAATTAACAGGTGCCCAAGCAATTTCATGCTAGAATCATCATCCGGATGCCAAAATAAACTAAATACAGCAAAAGATTTGAGTGCACAACGTTTGGTTTAGGTTTGACAGCCATAATCACCTTTTTATTGCTTTAAATGCGTTTTTAGCGCATGATTGTACATTTGAGCCTAATGTGTCAAAATCTTAAAAATTAACAGGTGCCCAAGCAATTTCATGCTAGAATCATCATCCGGATGCCAAAATAAACTAAATACAGCAAAAGATTTGAGTGCACAACGTTTGGTTTAGGTTTGACAGCCATAATCACCTTTTTATTGCTTTAAATGCGTTTTTAGCGCATGATTGTACATTTGAGCTGAATGTGTCAAAATCTTAAAAATTAACAGGTGCCCAAGCAATTTCATGCTAGAATCATCATCCGGATGCCAAAATAAACTAAATACAGCAAAAGATTTGAGTGCATAACGTTTGGTTTAGGTTTGACAGCCATAATCACCTTTTTATTGCTTTAAATGCGTTTGTAGCGCATGATTGTACATTTGAGCTGAATGTGTCAAAATCTTAAAAATTAACAGGTGCCCAAGCAATTTCATGCTAGAATCATCATCCGGATGCCAAAATAAACTAAATACAGCAAAAGATTTGAGTGCACAACGTTTGGTTTAGATTTGACAGCCATAATCAGCAATTGTGTACATTTGAGCTGAATGTGTCAAAATCTTAAAAATTAACAGGTGCCCAAGCAATTTCATGCTAGAATCATCATCCGGATGCCAAAATAAACTAAATACAGCAAAAGATTTGAGTGCACAATGTTTGGTTTAGGTTTGACAGCCATAATCACCTTTTTATT
This sequence comes from Festucalex cinctus, assembly GCF_051991245.1. NCBI lineage: Eukaryota > Metazoa > Chordata > Actinopteri > Syngnathiformes > Syngnathidae > Festucalex > Festucalex cinctus. The sequence goes on from NW_027520346.1 coordinate 66,200, forward strand.
GCTTTAAATGCGTTTTTAGCGCATGATTGTACATTTGAGCTGAATGTGTCAAAATCTTAAAAATTAACAGGTGCCCAAGCAATTTCATGCTAGAATCATCATCCGGATGCCAAAATAAACTAAATACAGCAAAAGATTTGAGTGCACAACGTTTGGTTTAGATTTGACAGCCATAATCAGCAATTGTGTACATTTGAGCTGAATGTGTCAAAATCCTAAAAATTAACAGGTGCCCAAGCAATTTCATGCTAGAATCATCATCCGGATGCCAAAATAAACTAAATACAGCAAAAGATTTGAGTGCACAACGTTTGGTTTAGGTTTGACAGCCATAATCACCTTTTTATTGCTTTAAATGCGTTTTTAGCGCATGATTGTACATTTGAGCTGAATGTGTCAAAATCTTAAAAATTAACAGGTGCCCAAGCAATTTCATGCTAGAATCATCATCCGGATGCCAAAATAAACTAAATACAGCAAAAGATTTGAGTGCATAACGTTTGGTTTAGATTTGACAGCCATAATCAGCAATTGTGTACATTTGAGCTGAATGTGTCAAAATCTTAAAAATTAACAGGTGCCCAAGCAATTTCATGCTAGAATCATCATCCGGATGCCAAAATAAACTAAATACAGCAAAAGATTTGAGTGCATAACGTTTGGTTTAGGTTTGACAGCCATAATCACCTTTTTATTGCTTTAAATGCGTTTGTAGCGCATGATTGTACATTTGAGCTGAATGTGTCAAAATCTTAAAAATTAACAGGTGCCCAAGCAATTTCATGCTAGAATCATCATCCGGATGCCAAAATAAACTAAATACAGCAAAAGATTTGAGTGCACAACGTTTGGTTTAGATTTGACAGCCATAATCAGCAATTGTGTACATTTGAGCTGAATGTGTCAAAATCTTAAAAATTAACAGGTGCCCAAGCAATTTCATGCTAGAATCATCATCCGGATGCCAAAATAAACTAAATACAGCAAAAGATTTGAGTGCACAATGTTTGGTTTAGGTTTGACAGCCATAATCACCTTTTTTTAAATGCGTTTTTAGCGCATGATTGTACATTTGAGCTGAATGTGTCAAAATCTTAAAAATTAACAGGTGCCCAAGCAATTTCATGCTAGAATCATCATCCGGATGCCAAAATAAACTAAATACAGCAAAAGATTTGAGTGCACAACGTTTGGTTTAGATTTGACAGCCATAATCAGCAATTGTGTACATTTGAGCTGAATGTGTCAAAATCTTAAAAATTAACAGGTGCCCAAGCAATTTCATGCTAGAATCATCATCCGGATGCCAAAATAAACTAAATACAGCAAAAGATTTGAGTGCACAACGTTTGGTTTAGGTTTGACAGCCATAATCACCTTTTTATTGCTTTAAATGCGTTTTTAGCGCATGATTGTACATTTGAGCTGAATGTGTCAAAATCTTAAAAATTAACAGGTGCCCAAGCAATTTCATGCTAGAATCATCATCCGGATGCCAAAATAAACTAAATACAGCAAAAGATTTGAGTGCATAACGTTTGGTTTAGATTTGACAGCCATAATCAGCAATTGTGTACATTTGAGCTGAATGTGTCAAAATCTTAAAAATTAACAGGTGCCCAAGCAATTTCATGCTAGAATCATCATCCGGATGCCAAAATAAACTAAATACAGCAAAAGATTTGAGTGCATAACGTTTGGTTTAGGTTTGACAGCCATAATCACCTTTTTATTGCTTTAAATGCGTTTGTAGCGCATGATTGTACATTTGAGCTGAATGTGTCAAAATCTTAAAAATTAACAGGTGCCCAAGCAATTTCATGCTAGAATCATCATCCGGATGCCAAAATAAACTAAATACAGCAAAAGATTTGAGTGCACAACGTTTGGTTTAGATTTGACAGCCATAATCAGCAATTGTGTACATTTGAGCTGAATGTGTCAAAATCTTAAAAATTAACAGGTGCCCAAGCAATTTCATGCTAGAATCATCATCCGGATGCCAAAATAAACTAAATACAGCAAAAGATTTGAGTGCACAATGTTTGGTTTAGGTTTGACAGCCATAATCACCTTTTTATTGCTTTAAATGCGTTTTTAGCGCATGATTGTACATTTGAGCTGAATGTGTCAAAATCTTAAAAATTAACAGGTGCCCAAGCAATTTCATGCTAGAATCATCATCCGGATGCCAAAATAAACTAAATACAGCAAAAGATTTGAGTGCACAACGTTTGGTTTAGATTTGACAGCCATAATCAGCAATTGTGTACATTTGAGCTGAATGTGTCAAAATCTTAAAAATTAACAGGTGCCCAAGCAATTTCATGCTAGAATCATCATCCGGATGCCAAAATAAACTAAATACAGCAAAAGATTTGAGTGCACAACGTTTGGTTTAGGTTTGACAGCCATAATCACCTTTTTATTGCTTTAAATGCGTTTTTAGCGCATGATTGTACATTTGAGCTGAATGTGTCAAAATCTTAAAAATTAACAGGTGCCCAAGCAATTTCATGCTAGAATCATCATCCGGATGCCAAAATAAACTAAATACAGCAAAAGATTTGAGTGCATAACGTTTGGTTTAGATTTGACAGCCATAATCAGCAATTGTGTACATTTGAGCTGAATGTGTCAAAATCTTAAAAATTAACAGGTGCCCAAGCAATTTCATGCTAGAATCATCATCCGGATGCCAAAATAAACTAAATACAGCAAAAGATTTGAGTGCATAACGTTTGGTTTAGGTTTGACAGCCATAATCACCTTTTTATTGCTTTAAATGCGTTTGTAGCGCATGATTGTACATTTGAGCTGAATGTGTCAAAATCTTAAAAATTAACAGGTGCCCAAGCAATTTCATGCTAGAATCATCATCCGGATGCCAAAATAAACTAAATACAGCAAAAGATTTGAGTGCACAACGTTTGGTTTAGATTTGACAGCCATAATCAGCAATTGTGTATATTTGAGCTGAATGTGTCAAAATCTTAAAAATTAACAGGTGCCCAAGCAATTTCATGCTAGAATCATCATCCGGATGCCAAAATAAACTAAATACAGCAAAAGATTTGAGTGCACAACGTTTGGTTTAGGTTTGACAGCCATAATCACCTTTTTATTGCTTTAAATGCGTTTTTAGCGCATGATTGTACATTTGAGCTGAATGTGTCAAAATCTTAAAAATTAACAGGTGCCCAAGCAATTTCATGCTAGAATCATCATCCGGATGCCAAAATAAACTAAATACAGCAAAAGATTTGAGTGCACAACGTTTGGTTTAGATTTGACAGCCATAATCAGCAATTGTGTACATTTGAGCTGAATGTGTCAAAATCTTAAAAATTAACAGGTGCCCAAGCAATTTCATGCTAGAATCATCATCCGGATGCCAAAATAAACTAAATACAGCAAAAGATTTGAGTGCACAATGTTTGGTTTAGGTTTGACAGCCATAATCACCTTTTTATTGCTTTAAATGCGTTTTTAGCGCATGATTGTACATTTGAGCTGAATGTGTCAAAATCTTAAAAATTAACAGGTGCCCAAGCAATTTCATGCTAGAATCATCATCCGGATGCCAAAATAAACTAAATACAGCAAAAGATTTGAGTGCACAACGTTTGGTTTAGATTTGACAGCCATAATCAGCAATTGTGTACATTTGAGCTGAATGTGTCAAAACCTTAAAAATTAACAGGTGCCCAAGCAATTTCATGCTAGAATCATCATCCGGATGCCAAAATAAACTAAATACAGCAAAAGATTTGAGTGCACAACGTTTGGTTTAGGTTTGACAGCCATAATCACCTTTTTATTGCTTTAAATGCGTTTTTAGCGCATGATTGTACATTTGAGCTGAATGTGTCAAAATCTTAAAAATTAACAGGTGCCCAAGCAATTTCATGCTAGAATCATCATCCGGATGCCAAAATAAACTAAATACAGCAAAAGATTTGAGTGCATAACGTTTGGTTTAGATTTGACAGCCATAATCAGCAATTGTGTACATTTGAGCTGAATGTGTCAAAATCTTAAAAATTAACAGGTGCCCAAGCAATTTCATGCTAGAATCATCATCCGGATGCCAAAATAAACTAAATACAGCAAAAGATTTGAGTGCATAACGTTTGGTTTAGGTTTGACAGCCATAATCACCTTTTTATTGCTTTAAATGCGTTTGTAGCGCATGATTGTACATTTGAGCTGAATGTGTCAAAATCTTAAAAATTAACAGGTGCCCAAGCAATTTCATGCTAGAATCATCATCCGGATGCCAAAATAAACTAAATACAGCAAAAGATTTGAGTGCACAACGTTTGGTTTAGATTTGACAGCCATAATCAGCAATTGTGTACATTTGAGCTGAATGTGTCAAAATCTTAAAAATTAACAGGTGCCCAAGCAATTTCATGCTAGAATCATCATCCGGATGCCAAAATAAACTAAATACAGCAAAAGATTTGAGTGCACAATGTTTGGTTTAGGTTTGACAGCCATAATCACCTTTTTATTGCTTTAAATGCGTTTTTAGCGCATGATTGTACATTTGAGCTGAATGTGTCAAAATCTTAAAAATTAACAGGTGCCCAAGCAATTTCATGCTAGAATCATCATCCGGATGCCAAAATAAACTAAATACAGCAAAAGATTTGAGTGCACAACGTTTGGTTTAGATTTGACAGCCATAATCAGCAATTGTGTACATTTGAGCTGAATGTGTCAAAATCTTAAAAATTAACAGGTGCCCAAGCAATTTCATGCTAGAATCATCATCCGGATGCCAAAATAAACTAAATACAGCAAAAGATTTGAGTGCACAACGTTTGGTTTAGATTTGACAGCCATAATCACCTTTTTATTGCTTTAAATGCGTTTTTAGCGCATGATTGTACATTTGAGCTGAATGTGTCAAAATCTTAAAAATTAACAGGTGCCCAAGCAATTTCATGCTAGAATCATCATCCGGATGCCAAAATAAACTAAATACAGCAAAAGATTTGAATGCACAACGTTTGGTTTAGATTTGACAGCCATAATCAGCAATTGTGTACATTTGAGCTGAATGTGTCAAAATCTTAAAAATTAACAGGTGCCCAAGCAATTTCATGCTAGAATCATCATCCGGATGCCAAAATAAACTAAATACAGCAAAAGATTTGAGTGCACAACGTTTGGTTTAGGTTTGACAGCCATAATCACCTTTTTATTGCTTTAAATGCGTTTTTAGCGCATGATTGTACATTTGAGCTGAATGTGTCAAAATCTTACAAATTAACAGGTGCCCAAGCAATTTCATGCTAGAATCATCATCCGGATGCCAAAATAAACTAAATACAGCAAAAGATTTGAGTGCACAACGTTTGGTTTAGGTTTGACAGCCATAATCACCTTTTTATTGCTTTAAATGCGTTTTTAGCGCATGATTGTACATTTGAGCTGAATGTGTCAAAATCTTAAAAATTAACAGGTGCCCAAGCAATTTCATGCTAGAATCATCATCCGGATGCCAAAATAAACTAAATACAGCAAAAGATTTGAATGCACAACGTTTGGTTTAGATTTGACAGCCATAATCAGCAATTGTGTACATTTGAGCTGAATGTGTCAAAATCTTAAAGATTAACAGGTGCCCAAGCAATTTCATGCTAGAATCATCATCCGGATGCCAAAATAAACTAAATACAGCAAAAGATTTGAGTGCACAACGTTTGGTTTAGGTTTGACAGCCATAATCAGCAATTGTGTACATTTGAGCTGAATGTGTCAAAACCTTAAAAATTAACAGGTGCCCAAGCAATTTCATGCTAGAATCATCATCCGGATGCCAAAATAAACTAAATACAGCAAAAGATTTGAGTGCACAACGTTTGGTTTAGGTTTGACAGCCATAATCACCTTTTTATTGCTTTAAATGCGTTTTTAGCGCATGATTGTACATTTGAGCTGAATGTGTCAAAATCTTAAAAATTAACAGGTGCCCAAGCAATTTCATGCTAGAATCATCATCCGGATGCCAAAATAAACTAAATACAGCAAAAGATTTGAGTGCATAACGTTTGGTTTAGATTTGACAGCCATAATCAGCAATTGTGTACATTTGAGCTGAATGTGTCAAAATCTTAAAAATTAACAGGTGCCCAAGCAATTTCATGCTAGAATCATCATCCGGATGCCAAAATAAACTAAATACAGCAAAAGATTTGAGTGCATAACGTTTGGTTTAGGTTTGACAGCCATAATCACCTTTTTATTGCTTTAAATGCGTTTGTAGCGCATGATTGTACATTTGAGCTGAATGTGTCAAAATCTTAAAAATTAACAGGTGCCCAAGCAATTTCATGCTAGAATCATCATCCGGATGCCAAAATAAACTAAATACAGCAAAAGATTTGAGTGCACAACGTTTGGTTTAGATTTGACAGCCATAATCAGCAATTGTGTACATTTGAGCTGAATGTGTCAAAATCTTAAAAATTAACAGGTGCCCAAGCAATTTCATGCTAGAATCATCATCCGGATGCCAAAATAAACTAAATACAGCAAAAGATTTGAGTGCACAATGTTTGGTTTAGGTTTGACAGCCATAATCACCTTTTTATTGCTTTAAATGCGTTTTTAGCGCATGATTGTACATTTGAGCTGAATGTGTCAAAATCTTAAAAATTAACAGGTGCCCAAGCAATTTCATGCTAGAATCATCATCCGGATGCCAAAATAAACTAAATACAGCAAAAGATTTGAGTGCACAACGTTTGGTTTAGATTTGACAGCCATAATCAGCAATTGTGTACATTTGAGCTGAATGTGTCAAAATCTTAAAAATTAACAGGTGCCCAAGCAATTTCATGCTAGAATCATCATCCGGATGCCAAAATAAACTAAATACAGCAAAAGATTTGAGTGCACAACGTTTGGTTTAGATTTGACAGCCATAATCACCTTTTTATTGCTTTAAATGCGTTTTTAGCGCATGATTGTACATTTGAGCTGAATGTGTCAAAATCTTAAAAATTAACAGGTGCCCAAGCAATTTCATGCTAGAATCATCATCCGGATGCCAAAATAAACTAAATACAGCAAAAGATTTGAATGCACAACGTTTGGTTTAGATTTGACAGCCATAATCAGCAATTGTGTACATTTGAGCTGAATGTGTCAAAATCTTAAAAATTAACAGGTGCCCAAGCAATTTCATGCTAGAATCATCATCCGGATGCCAAAATAAACTAAATACAGCAAAAGATTTGAGTGCACAACGTTTGGTTTAGGTTTGACAGCCATAATCACCTTTTTATTGCTTTAAATGCGTTTTTAGCGCATGATTGTACATTTGAGCTGAATGTGTCAAAATCTTACAAATTAACAGGTGCCCAAGCAATTTCATGCTAGAATCATCATCCGGATGCCAAAATAAACGAAATACAGCAAAAGATTTGAGTGCACAACGTTTGGTTTAGATTTGACAGCCATAATCAGCAATTGTGTACATTTGAGCTGAATGTGTCAAAATCTTAAAAATTAACAGGTGCCCAAGCAATTTCATGCTAGAATCATCATCCGGATGCCAAAATAAACTAAATACAGCAAAAGATTTGAGTGCACAACGTTTGGTTTAGGTTTGACAGCCATAATCACCTTTTTATTGCTTTAAATGCGTTTTTAGCGCATGATTGTACATTTGAGCTGAATGTGTCAAAATCTTAAAAATTAACAGGTGCCCAAGCAATTTCATGCTAGAATCATCATCCGGATGCCAAAATAAACTAAATACAGCAAAAGATTTGAATGCACAACGTTTGGTTTAGATTTGACAGCCATAATCAGCAATTGTGTACATTTGAGCTGAATGTGTCAAAATCTTAAAGATTAACAGGTGCCCAAGCAATTTCATGCTAGAATCATCATCCGGATGCCAAAATAAACTAAATACAGCAAAAGATTTGAGTGCACAACGTTTGGTTTAGGTTTGACAGCCATAATCACCTTTTTATTGCTTTAAATGCGTTTTTAGCGCATGATTGTACATTTGAGCCTAATGTGTCAAAATCTTAAAAATTAACAGGTGCCCAAGCAATTTCATGCTAGAATCATCATCCGGATGCCAAAATATACTAAATACAGCAAAAGATTTGAGTGCACAACGTTTGGTTTAGGTTTGACAGCCATAATCAGCAATTGTGTACATTTGAGCTGAATGTGTCAAAATCTTAAAAATTAACAGGTGCCCAAGCAATTTCATGCTAGAATCATCATCCGGATGCCAAAATAAACTAAATACAGCAAAAGATTTGAGTGCACAACGTTTGGTTTAGGTTTGACAGCCATAATCACCTTTTTATTGCTTTAAATGCGTTTTTAGCGCATGATTGTACATTTGAGCTGAATGTGTCAAAATCTTAAAAATTAACAGGTGCCCAAGCAATTTCATGCTAGAATCATCATCCGGATGCCAAAATAAACTAAATACAGCAAAAGATTTGAGTGCACAACGTTTGGTTTAGATTTGACAGCCATAATCAGCAATTGTGTACATTTGAGCTGAATGTGTCAAAATCTTAAAAATTAACAGGTGCCCAAGCAATTTCATGCTAGAATCATCATCCGGATGCCAAAATAAACTAAATACAGCAAAAGATTTGAGTGCACAACGTTTGGTTTAGGTTTGACAGCCATAATCACCTTTTTATTGCTTTAAATGCGTTTTTAGCGCATGATTGTACATTTGAGCTGAATGTGTCAAAATCTTAAAAATTAACAGGTGCCCAAGCAATTTCATGCTAGAATCATCATCCGGATGCCAAAATAAACTAAATACAGCAAAAGATTTGAGTGCACAACGTTTGGTTTAGATTTGACAGCCATAATCAGCAATTGTGTACATTTGAGCTGAATGTGTCAAAATCTTAAAAATTAACAGGTGCCCAAGCAATTTCATGCTAGAATCATCATCCGGATGCCAAAATAAACTAAATACAGCAAAAGATTTGAGTGCACAACGTTTGGTTTAGGTTTGACAGCCATAATCACCTTTTTATTGCTTTAAATGCGTTTTTAGCGCATGATTGTACATTTGAGCTGAATGTGTCAAAATCTTAAAAATTAACAGGTGCCCAAGCAATTTCATGCTAGAATCATCATCCGGATGCCAAAATAAACTAAATACAGCAAAAGATTTGAGTGCACAACGTTTGGTTTAGATTTGACAGCCATAATCAGCAATTGTGTACATTTGAGCTGAATGTGTCAAAATCTTAGAAATTAACAGGTGCCCAAGCAATTTCATGCTAGAATCATCATCCGGATGCCAAAATAAACTAAATACAGCAAAAGATTTGAGTGCACAACGTTTGGTTTAGATTTGACAGCCATAATCAGCAATTGTGTACATTTGAGCTGAATGTGTCAAAATCTTAGAAATTAACAGGTGCCCAAGCAATTTCATGCTAGAATCATCATCCGGATGCCAAAATAAACTAAATACAGCAAAAGATTTGAGTGCACAACGTTTGGTTTAGATTTGACAGCCATAATCAGCAATTGTGTACATTTGAGCTGAATGTGTCAAAATCTTAAAAATTAACAGGTGCCCAAGCAATTTCATGCTAGAATCATCATCCGGATGCCAAAATAAACTAAATACAGCAAAAGATTTGAGTGCACAACGTTTGGTTTAGGTTTGACAGCCATAATCACCTTTTTATTGCTTTAAATGCGTTTTTAGCGCATGATTGTACATTTGAGCTGAATGTGTCAAAATCTTAAAAATTAACAGGTGCCCAAGCAATTTCATGCTAGAATCATCATCCGGATGCCAAAATAAACAAAATACAGCAAAAGATTTGAGTGCACAACGTTTGGTTTAGATTTGACAGCCATAATCAGCAATTGTGTACATTTGAGCTGAATGTGTCAAAATCTTAAAAATTAACAGGTGCCCAAGCAATTTCATGCTAGAATCATCATCCGGATGCCAAAATAAACTAAATACAGCAAAAGATTTGAGTGCACAACGTTTGGTTTAGGTTTGACAGCCATAATCACCTTTTTATTGCTTTAAATGCGTTTTTAGCGCATGATTGTACATTTGGGCTGAATGTGTCAAAATCTTAAAAATTAACAGGTGCCCAAGCAATTTCATGCTAGAATCATCATCCGGATGCCAAAATAAACTAAATACAGCAAAAGATTTGAGTGCACAACGTTTGGTTTAGATTTGACAGCCATAATCAGCAATTGTGTACATTTGAGCTGAATGTGTCAAAATCTTAAAAATTAACAGGTGCCCAAGCAATTTCATGCTAGAATCATCATCCGGATGCCAAAATAAACTAAATACAGCAAAAGATTTGAGTGCACAACGTTTGGTTTAGGTTTGACAGCCATAATCACCTTTTTATTGCTTTAAATGCGTTTTTAGCGCATGATTGTACATTTGAGCTGAATGTGTCAAAATCTTAAAAATTAACAGGTGCCCAAGCAATTTCATGCTAGAATCATCATCCGGATGCCAAAATAAACAAAATACAGCAAAAGATTTGAGTGCACAACGTTTGGTTTAGATTTGACAGCCATAATCAGCAATTGTGTACATTTGAGCTGAATGTGTCAAAATCTTAAAAATTAACAGGTGCCCAAGCAATTTCATGCTAGAATCATCATCCGGATGCCAAAATAAACTAAATACAGCAAAAGATTTGAGTGCACAACGTTTGGTTTAGGTTTGACAGCCATAATCACCTTTTTATTGCTTTAAATGCGTTTTTAGCGCATGATTGTACATTTGAGCTGAATGTGTCAAAATCTTAAAAATTAACAGGTGCCCAAGCAATTTCATGCTAGAATCATCATCCGGATGCCAAAATAAACTAAATACAGCAAAAGATTTGAGTGCACAACGTTTGGTTTAGATTTGACAGCCATAATCAGCAATTGTGTACATTTGAGCTGAATGTGTCAAAATCTTAAAAATTAACAGGTGCCCAAGCAATTTCATGCTAGAATCATCATCCGGATGCCAAAATAAACTAAATACAGCAAAAGATTTGAGTGCACAACGTTTGGTTTAGGTTTGACAGCCATAATCACCTTTTTATTGCTTTAAATGCGTTTTTAGCGCATGATTGTACATTTGAGCTGAATGTGTCAAAATCTTAAAAATTAACAGGTGCCCAAGCAATTTCATGCTAGAATCATCATCCGGATGCCAAAATAAACTAAATACAGCAAAAGATTTGAGTGCACAACGTTTGGTTTAGATTTGACAGCCATAATCAGCAATTGTGTACATTTGAGCTGAATGTGTCAAAATCTTAGAAATTAACAGGTGCCCAAGCAATTTCATGCTAGAATCATCATCCGGATGCCAAAATAAACTAAATACAGCAAAAGATTTGAGTGCACAACGTTTGGTTTAGATTTGACAGCCATAATCAGCAATTGTGTACATTTGAGCTGAATGTGTCAAAATCTTAGAAATTAACAGGTGCCCAAGCAATTTCATGCTAGAATCATCATCCGGATGCCAAAATAAACTAAATACAGCAAAAGATTTGAGTGCACAACGTTTGGTTTAGGTTTGACAGCCATAATCACCTTTTTATTGCTTTCAATGCGTTTTTAGCGCATGATTGTACATTTGAGGTGAATGTGTCAAAATCTTAAAAATTAACAGGTGCCCAAGCAATTTCATGCTAGAATCATCATCCGGATGCCAAAATAAACTAAATACAGCAAAAGATTTGAGTGCACAACGTTTGGTTTAGATTTGACAGCCATAATCAGCAATTGTGTACATTTGAGCTGAATGTGTCAAAATCTTAAAAATTAACAGGTGCCCAAGCAATTTCATGCTAGAATCATCATCCGGATGCCAAAATAAACTAAATACAGCAAAAGATTTGAGTGCACAACGTTTGGTTTAGGTTTGACAGCCATAATCACCTTTTTATTGCTTTAAATGCGTTTTTAGCGCATGATTGTACATTTGAGCTGAATGTGTCAAAATCTTAAAAATTAACAGGTGCCCAAGCAATTTCATGCTAGAATCATCATCCGGATGCCAAAATAAACAAAATACAGCAAAAGATTTGAGTGCACAACGTTTGGTTTAGATTTGACAGCCATAATCAGCAATTGTGTACATTTGAGCTGAATGTGTCAAAATCTTAAAAATTAACAGGTGCCCAAGCAATTTCATGCTAGAATCATCATCCGGATGCCAAAATAAACTAAATACAGCAAAAGATTTGAGTGCACAACGTTTGGTTTAGGTTTGACAGCCATAATCACCTTTTTATTGCTTTAAATGCGTTTTTAGCGCATGATTGTACATTTGGGCTGAATGTGTCAAAATCTTAAAAATTAACAGGTGCCCAAGCAATTTCATGCTAGAATCATCATCCGGATGCCAAAATAAACAAAATACAGCAAAAGATTTGAGTGCACAACGTTTGGTTTAGATTTGACAGCCATAATCAGCAATTGTGTACATTTGAGCTGAATGTGTCAAAATCTTAAAAATTAACAGGTGCCCAAGCAATTTCATGCTAGAATCATCATCCGGATGCCAAAATAAACTAAATACAGCAAAAGATTTGAGTGCACAACGTTTGGTTTAGGTTTGACAGCCATAATCACCTTTTTATTGCTTTAAATGCGTTTTTAGCGCATGATTGTACATTTGAGCTGAATGTGTCAAAATCTTAAAAATTAACAGGTGCCCAAGCAATTTCATGCTAGAATCATCATCCGGATGCCAAAATAAACAAAATACAGCAAAAGATTTGAGTGCACAACGTTTGGTTTAGATTTGACAGCCATAATCAGCAATTGTGTACATTTGAGCTGAATGTGTCAAAATCTTAAAAATTAACAGGTGCCCAAGCAATTTCATGCTAGAATCATCATCCGGATGCCAAAATAAACTAAATACAGCAAAAGATTTGAGTGCACAACGTTTGGTTTAGGTTTGACAGCCATAATCACCTTTTTATTGCTTTAAATGCGTTTTTAGCGCATGATTGTACATTTGAGCTGAATGTGTCAAAATCTTAAAAATTAACAGGTGCCCAAGCAATTTCATGCTAGAATCATCATCCGGATGCCAAAATAAACTAAATACAGCAAAAGATTTGAGTGCACAACGTTTGGTTTAGATTTGACAGCCATAATCAGCAATTGTGTACATTTGAGCTGAATGTGTCAAAATCTTAGAAATTAACAGGTGCCCAAGCAATTTCATGCTAGAATCATCATCCGGATGCCAAAATAAACTAAATACAGCAAAAGATTTGAGTGCACAACGTTTGGTTTAGGTTTGACAGCCATAATCACCTTTTTATTGCTTTCAATGCGTTTTTAGCGCATGATTGTACATTTGAGGTGAATGTGTCAAAATCTTAAAAATTAACAGGTGCCCAAGCAATTTCATGCTAGAATCATCATCCGGATGCCAAAATAAACTAAATACAGCAAAAGATTTGAGTGCACAACGTTTGGTTTAGATTTGACAGCCATAATCAGCAATTGTGTACATTTGAGCTGAATGTGTCAAAATCTTAAAAATTAACAGGTGCCCAAGCAATTTCATGCTAGAATCATCATCCGGATGCCAAAATAAACTAAATACAGCAAAAGATTTGAGTGCACAACGTTTGGTTTAGGTTTGACAGCCATAATCACCTTTTTATTGCTTTAAATGCGTTTTTAGCGCATGATTGTACATTTGAGCTGAATGTGTCAAAATCTTAAAAATTAACAGGTGCCCAAGCAATTTCATGCTAGAATCATCATCCGGATGCCAAAATAAACAAAATACAGCAAAAGATTTGAGTGCACAACGTTTGGTTTAGATTTGACAGCCATAATCAGCAATTGTGTACATTTGAGCTGAATGTGTCAAAATCTTAAAAATTAACAGGTGCCCAAGCAATTTCATGCTAGAATCATCATCCGGATGCCAAAATAAACTAAATACAGCAAAAGATTTGAGTGCACAACGTTTGGTTTAGGTTTGACAGCCATAATCACCTTTTTATTGCTTTAAATGCGTTTTTAGCGCATGATTGTACATTTGAGCTGAATGTGTCAAAATCTTAAAAATTAACAGGTGCCCAAGCAATTTCATGCTAGAATCATCATCCGGATGCCAAAATAAACTAAATACAGCAAAAGATTTGAGTGCACAACGTTTGGTTTAGATTTGACAGCCATAATCAGCAATTGTGTACATTTGAGCTGAATGTGTCAAAATCTTAAAAATTAACAGGTGCCCAAGCAATTTCATGCTAGAATCATCATCCGGATGCCAAAATAAACTAAATACAGCAAAAGATTTGAGTGCACAACGTTTGGTTTAGGTTTGACAGCCATAATCACCTTTTTATTGCTTTAAATGCGTTTTTAGCGCATGATTGTACATTTGAGCTGAATGTGTCAAAATCTTAAAAATTAACAGGTGCCCAAGCAATTTCATGCTAGAATCATCATCCGGATGCCAAAATAAACTAAATACAGCAAAAGATTTGAGTGCACAACGTTTGGTTTAGATTTGACAGCCATAATCAGCAATTGTGTACATTTGAGCTGAATGTGTCAAAATCTTAGAAATTAACAGGTGCCCAAGCAATTTCATGCTAGAATCATCATCCGGATGCCAAAATAAACTAAATACAGCAAAAGATTTGAGTGCACAACGTTTGGTTTAGGTTTGACAGCCATAATCACCTTTTTATTGCTTTAAATGCGTTTTTAGCGCATGATTGTACATTTGAGCTGAATGTGTCAAAATCTTAAAAATTAACAGGTGCCCAAGCAATTTCATGCTAGAATCATCATCCGGATGCCAAAATAAACTAAATACAGCAAAAGATTTGAGTGCACAACGTTTGGTTTAGATTTGACAGCCATAATCAGCAATTGTGTACATTTGAGCTGAATGTGTCAAAATCTTAGAAATTAACAGGTGCCCAAGCAATTTCATGCTAGAATCATCATCCGGATGCCAAAATAAACTAAATACAGCAAAAGATTTGAGTGCACAACGTTTGGTTTAGGTTTGACAGCCATAATCACCTTTTTATTGCTTTCAATGCGTTTTTAGCGCATGATTGTACATTTGAGGTGAATGTGTCAAAATCTTAAAAATTAACAGGTGCCCAAGCAATTTCATGCTAGAATCATCATCCGGATGCCAAAATAAACTAAATACAGCAAAAGATTTGAGTGCACAACGTTTGGTTTAGATTTGACAGCCATAATCAGCAATTGTGTACATTTGAGCTGAATGTGTCAAAATCTTAAAAATTAACAGGTGCCCAAGCAATTTCATGCTAGAATCATCATCCGGATGCCAAAATAAACTAAATACAGCAAAAGATTTGAGTGCACAACGTTTGGTTTAGGTTTGACAGCCATAATCACCTTTTTATTGCTTTAAATGCGTTTTTAGCGCATGATTGTACATTTGAGCTGAATGTGTCAAAATCTTAAAAATTAACAGGTGCCCAAGCAATTTCATGCTAGAATCATCATCCGGATGCCAAAATAAACAAAATACAGCAAAAGATTTGAGTGCACAACGTTTGGTTTAGATTTGACAGCCATAATCAGCAATTGTGTACATTTGAGCTGAATGTGTCAAAATCTTAAAAATTAACAGGTGCCCAAGCAATTTCATGCTAGAATCATCATCCGGATGCCAAAATAAACTAAATACAGCAAAAGATTTGAGTGCACAACGTTTGGTTTAGGTTTGACAGCCATAATCACCTTTTTATTGCTTTAAATGCGTTTTTAGCGCATGATTGTACATTTGAGCTGAATGTGTCAAAATCTTAAAAATTAACAGGTGCCCAAGCAATTTCATGCTAGAATCATCATCCGGATGCCAAAATAAACTAAATACAGCAAAAGATTTGAGTGCACAACGTTTGGTTTAGATTTGACAGCCATAATCAGCAATTGTGTACATTTGAGCTGAATGTGTCAAAATCTTAAAAATTAACAGGTGCCCAAGCAATTTCATGCTAGAATCATCATCCGGATGCCAAAATAAACTAAATACAGCAAAAGATTTGAGTGCACAACGTTTGGTTTAGGTTTGACAGCCATAATCACCTTTTTATTGCTTTAAATGCGTTTTTAGCGCATGATTGTACATTTGAGCTGAATGTGTCAAAATCTTAAAAATTAACAGGTGCCCAAGCAATTTCATGCTAGAATCATCATCCGGATGCCAAAATAAACTAAATACAGCAAAAGATTTGAGTGCACAACGTTTGGTTTAGATTTGACAGCCATAATCAGCAATTGTGTACATTTGAGCTGAATGTGTCAAAATCTTAGAAATTAACAGGTGCCCAAGCAATTTCATGCTAGAATCATCATCCGGATGCCAAAATAAACTAAATACAGCAAAAGATTTGAGTGCACAACGTTTGGTTTAGATTTGACAGCCATAATCAGCAATTGTGTACATTTGAGCTGAATGTGTCAAAATCTTAGAAATTAACAGGTGCCCAAGCAATTTCATGCTAGAATCATCATCCGGATGCCAAAATAAACTAAATACAGCAAAAGATTTGAGTGCACAACGTTTGGTTTAGGTTTGACAGCCATAATCACCTTTTTATTGCTTTCAATGCGTTTTTAGCGCATGATTGTACATTTGAGGTGAATGTGTCAAAATCTTAAAAATTAACAGGTGCCCAAGCAATTTCATGCTAGAATCATCATCCGGATGCCAAAATAAACTAAATACAGCAAAAGATTTGAGTGCACAACGTTTGGTTTAGATTTGACAGCCATAATCAGCAATTGTGTACATTTGAGCTGAATGTGTCAAAATCTTAAAAATTAACAGGTGCCCAAGCAATTTCATGCTAGAATCATCATCCGGATGCCAAAATAAACTAAATACAGCAAAAGATTTGAGTGCACAACGTTTGGTTTAGGTTTGACAGCCATAATCACCTTTTTATTGCTTTAAATGCGTTTTTAGCGCATGATTGTACATTTGAGCTGAATGTGTCAAAATCTTAAAAATTAACAGGTGCCCAAGCAATTTCATGCTAGAATCATCATCCGGATGCCAAAATAAACAAAATACAGCAAAAGATTTGAGTGCACAACGTTTGGTTTAGATTTGACAGCCATAATCAGCAATTGTGTACATTTGAGCTGAATGTGTCAAAATCTTAAAAATTAACAGGTGCCCAAGCAATTTCATGCTAGAATCATCATCCGGATGCCAAAATAAACTAAATACAGCAAAAGATTTGAGTGCACAACGTTTGGTTTAGGTTTGACAGCCATAATCACCTTTTTATTGCTTTAAATGCGTTTTTAGCGCATGATTGTACATTTGGGCTGAATGTGTCAAAATCTTAAAAATTAACAGGTGCCCAAGCAATTTCATGCTAGAATCATCATCCGGATGCCAAAATAAACAAAATACAGCAAAAGATTTGAGTGCACAACGTTTGGTTTAGATTTGACAGCCATAATCAGCAATTGTGTACATTTGAGCTGAATGTGTCAAAATCTTAAAAATTAACAGGTGCCCAAGCAATTTCATGCTAGAATCATCATCCGGATGCCAAAATAAACTAAATACAGCAAAAGATTTGAGTGCACAACGTTTGGTTTAGGTTTGACAGCCATAATCACCTTTTTATTGCTTTAAATGCGTTTTTAGCGCATGATTGTACATTTGAGCTGAATGTGTCAAAATCTTAAAAATTAACAGGTGCCCAAGCAATTTCATGCTAGAATCATCATCCGGATGCCAAAATAAACAAAATACAGCAAAAGATTTGAGTGCACAACGTTTGGTTTAGATTTGACAGCCATAATCAGCAATTGTGTACATTTGAGCTGAATGTGTCAAAATCTTAAAAATTAACAGGTGCCCAAGCAATTTCATGCTAGAATCATCATCCGGATGCCAAAATAAACTAAATACAGCAAAAGATTTGAGTGCACAACGTTTGGTTTAGGTTTGACAGCCATAATCACCTTTTTATTGCTTTAAATGCGTTTTTAGCGCATGATTGTACATTTGAGCTGAATGTGTCAAAATCTTAAAAATTAACAGGTGCCCAAGCAATTTCATGCTAGAATCATCATCCGGATGCCAAAATAAACTAAATACAGCAAAAGATTTGAGTGCACAACGTTTGGTTTAGATTTGACAGCCATAATCAGCAATTGTGTACATTTGAGCTGAATGTGTCAAAATCTTAGAAATTAACAGGTGCCCAAGCAATTTCATGCTAGAATCATCATCCGGATGCCAAAATAAACTAAATACAGCAAAAGATTTGAGTGCACAACGTTTGGTTTAGGTTTGACAGCCATAATCACCTTTTTATTGCTTTCAATGCGTTTTTAGCGCATGATTGTACATTTGAGGTGAATGTGTCAAAATCTTAAAAATTAACAGGTGCCCAAGCAATTTCATGCTAGAATCATCATCCGGATGCCAAAATAAACTAAATACAGCAAAAGATTTGAGTGCACAACGTTTGGTTTAGATTTGACAGCCATAATCAGCAATTGTGTACATTTGAGCTGAATGTGTCAAAATCTTAAAAATTAACAGGTGCCCAAGCAATTTCATGCTAGAATCATCATCCGGATGCCAAAATAAACTAAATACAGCAAAAGATTTGAGTGCACAACGTTTGGTTTAGGTTTGACAGCCATAATCACCTTTTTATTGCTTTAAATGCGTTTTTAGCGCATGATTGTACATTTGAGCTGAATGTGTCAAAATCTTAAAAATTAACAGGTGCCCAAGCAATTTCATGCTAGAATCATCATCCGGATGCCAAAATAAACAAAATACAGCAAAAGATTTGAGTGCACAACGTTTGGTTTAGATTTGACAGCCATAATCAGCAATTGTGTACATTTGAGCTGAATGTGTCAAAATCTTAAAAATTAACAGGTGCCCAAGCAATTTCATGGTAGAATCATCATCCGGATGCCAAAATAAACTAAATACAGCAAAAGATTTGAGTGCACGTTTGGTTTAGGTTTGACAGCCATAATCACCTTTTTATTGCTTTAAATGCGTTTGTAGCGCATGATTGTACATTTGAGCTGAATGTGTCAAAATCTTAAAAATTAACAGGTGCCCAAGCAATTTCATGCTAGAATCATCATCCGGATGCCAAAATAAACTAAATACAGCAAAAGATTTGAGTGTACAACGTTTGGTTTAGATTTGACAGCCATAATCAGCAATTGTGTACATTTGAGCTGAATGTGTCAAAATCTTAAAAATTAACAGGTGCCCAAGCAATTTCATGCTAGAATCATCATCCGGATGCCAAAATAAACTAAATACAGCAAAAGATTTGAGTGCACAACGTTTGGTTTAGATTTGACAGCCATAATCAGCAATTGTGTACATTTGAGCTGAATGTGTCAAAATCTTAAAAATTAACAGGTGCCCAAGCAATTTCATGGTAGAATCATCATCCGGATGCCAAAATAAACTAAATACAGCAAAAGATTTGAGTGCACAACGTTTGGTTTAGGTTTGACAGCAATAATCACCTTTTTATTGCTTTAAATGCGTTTTTAGCGCATGATTGTACATTTGAGCTGAATGTGTCAAAATCTTAAAAATTAACAGGTGCCCAAGCAATTTCATGCTAGAATCATCATCCGGATGCCAAAATAAACTAAATACAGCAAAAGATTTGAGTGCACAACGTTTGGTTTAGATTTGACAGCCATAATCAGCAATTGTGTACATTTGAGCTGAATGTGTCAAAATCTTAAAAATTAACAGGTGCCCAAGCAATTTCATGGTAGAATCATCATCCGGATGCCAAAATAAACTAAATACAGCAAAAGATTTGAGTGCACAACGTTTGGTTTAGGTTTGACAGCCATAATCACCTTTTTATTGCTTTAAATGCGTTTTTAGCGCATGATTGTACATTTGAGCTGAATGTGTCAAAATCTTAAAAATTAACAGGTGCCCAAGCAATTTCATGCTAGAATCATCATCCGGATGCCAAAATAAACTAAATACAGCAAAAGATTTGAGTGCACAACGTTTGGTTTAGATTTGACAGCCATAATCAGCAATTGTGTACATTTGAGCTGAATGTGTCAAAATCTTAAAAATTAACAGGTGCCCAAGCAATTTCATGCTAGAATCATCATCCGGATGCCAAAATAAACTAAATACAGCAAAAGATTTGAGTGCACAACGTTTGGTTTAGATTTGACAGCCATAATCAGCAATTGTGTACATTTGAGCTGAATGTGTCAAAATCTTAGAAATTAACAGGTGCCCAAGCAATTTCATGCTAGAATCATCATCCGGATGCCAAAATAAACTAAATACAGCAAAAGATTTGAGTGCACAACGTTTGGTTTAGGTTTGACAGCCATAATCACCTTTTTATTGCTTTCAATGCGTTTTTAGCGCATGATTGTACATTTGAGGTGAATGTGTCAAAATCTTAAAAATTAACAGGTGCCCAAGCAATTTCATGCTAGAATCATCATCCGGATGCCAAAATAAACTAAATACAGCAAAAGATTTGAGTGCACAACGTTTGGTTTAGATTTGACAGCCATAATCAGCAATTGTGTACATTTGAGCTGAATGTGTCAAAATCTTAAAAATTAACAGGTGCCCAAGCAATTTCATGCTAGAATCATCATCCGGATGCCAAAATAAACTAAATACAGCAAAAGATTTGAGTGCACAACGTTTGGTTTAGGTTTGACAGCCATAATCACCTTTTTATTGCTTTAAATGCGTTTTTAGCGCATGATTGTACATTTGAGCTGAATGTGTAAAAATCTTAAAAATTAACAGGTGCCCAAGCAATTTCATGCTAGAATCATCATCCGGATGCCAAAATAAACAAAATACAGCAAAAGATTTGAGTGCACAACGTTTGGTTTAGATTTGACAGCCATAATCAGCAATTGTGTACATTTGAGCTGAATGTGTCAAAATCTTAAAAATTAACAGGTGCCCAAGCAATTTCATGGTAGAATCATCATCCGGATGCCAAAATAAACTAAATACAGCAAAAGATTTGAGTGCACGTTTGGTTTAGGTTTGACAGCCATAATCACCTTTTTATTGCTTTAAATGCGTTTGTAGCGCATGATTGTACATTTGAGCTGAATGTGTCAAAATCTTAAAAATTAACAGGTGCCCAAGCAATTTCATGCTAGAATCATCATCCGGATGCCAAAATAAACTAAATACAGCAAAAGATTTGAGTGTACAACGTTTGGTTTAGATTTGACAGCCATAATCAGCAATTGTGTACATTTGAGCTGAATGTGTCAAAATCTTAAAAATTAACAGGTGCCCAAGCAATTTCATGCTAGAATCATCATCCGGATGCCAAAATAAACTAAATACAGCAAAAGATTTGAGTGCACAACGTTTGGTTTAGATTTGACAGCCATAATCAGCAATTGTGTACATTTGAGCTGAATGTGTCAAAATCTTAAAAATTAACAGGTGCCCAAGCAATTTCATGGTAGAATCATCATCCGGATGCCAAAATAAACTAAATACAGCAAAAGATTTGAGTGCACAACGTTTGGTTTAGGTTTGACAGCCATAATCACCTTTTTATTGCTTTAAATGCGTTTTTAGCGCATGATTGTACATTTGAGCTGAATGTGTCAAAATCTTAAAAATTAACAGGTGCCCAAGCAATTTCATGCTAGAATCATCATCCGGATGCCAAAATAAACTAAATACAGCAAAAGATTTGAGTGCACAACGTTTGGTTTAGATTTGACAGCCATAATCAGCAATTGTGTACATTTGAGCTGAATGTGTCAAAATCTTAAAAATTAACAGGTGCCCAAGCAATTTCATGGTAGAATCATCATCCGGATGCCAAAATAAACTAAATACAGCAAAAGATTTGAGTGCACAACGTTTGGTTTAGGTTTGACAGCCATAATCACCTTTTTATTGCTTTAAATGCGTTTTTAGCGCATGATTGTACATTTGAGCTGAATGTGTCAAAATCTTAAAAATTAACAGGTGCCCAAGCAATTTCATGCTAGAATCATCATCCGGATGCCAAAATAAACTAAATACAGCAAAAGATTTGAGTGCACAACGTTTGGTTTAGATTTGACAGCCATAATCAGCAATTGTGTACATTTGAGCTGAATGTGTCAAAATCTTAAAAATTAACAGGTGCCCAAGCAATTTCATGCTAGAATCATCATCCGGATGCCAAAATAAACTAAATACAGCAAAAGATTTGAGTGCACAACGTTTGGTTTAGGTTTGACAGCCATAATCACCTTTTTATTGCTTTAAATGCGTTTTTAGCGCATGATTGTACATTTGAGCTGAATGTGTCAAAATCTTAAAAATTAACAGGTGCCCAAGCAATTTCATGCTAGAATCATCATCCGGATGCCAAAATAAACTAAATACAGCAAAAGATTTGAGTGCACAACGTTTGGTTTAGATTTGACAGCCATAATCAGCAATTGTGTACATTTGAGCTGAATGTGTCAAAATCTTAGAAATTAACAGGTGCCCAAGCAATTTCATGCTAGAATCATCATCCGGATGCCAAAATAAACTAAATACAGCAAAAGATTTGAGTGCACAACGTTTGGTTTAGGTTTGACAGCCATAATCACCTTTTTATTGCTTTCAATGCGTTTTTAGCGCATGATTGTACATTTGAGGTGAATGTGTCAAAATCTTAAAAATTAACAGGTGCCCAAGCAATTTCATGCTAGAATCATCATCCGGATGCCAAAATAAACTAAATACAGCAAAAGATTTGAGTGCACAACGTTTGGTTTAGATTTGACAGCCATAATCAGCAATTGTGTACATTTGAGCTGAATGTGTCAAAATCTTAAAAATTAACAGGTGCCCAAGCAATTTCATGCTAGAATCATCATCCGGATGCCAAAATAAACTAAATACAGCAAAAGATTTGAGTGCACAACGTTTGGTTTAGGTTTGACAGCCATAATCACCTTTTTATTGCTTTAAATGCGTTTTTAGCGCATGATTGTACATTTGAGCTGAATGTGTCAAAATCTTAAAAATTAACAGGTGCCCAAGCAATTTCATGCTAGAATCATCATCCGGATGCCAAAATAAACAAAATACAGCAAAAGATTTGAGTGCACAACGTTTGGTTTAGATTTGACAGCCATAATCAGCAATTGTGTACATTTGAGCTGAATGTGTCAAAATCTTAAAAATTAACAGGTGCCCAAGCAATTTCATGCTAGAATCATCATCCGGATGCCAAAATAAACTAAATACAGCAAAAGATTTGAGTGCACAACGTTTGGTTTAGGTTTGACAGCCATAATCAACTTTTTATTGCTTTAAATGCGTTTTTAGCGCATGATTGTACATTTGAGCTGAATGTGTCAAAATCTTAAAAATTAACAGGTGCCCAAGCAATTTCATGCTAGAATCATCATCCGGATGCCAAAATAAACTAAATACAGCAAAAGATTTGAGTGCACAACGTTTGGTTTAGATTTGACAGCCATAATCAGCAATTGTGTACATTTGAGCTGAATGTGTCAAAATCTTAAAAATTAACAGGTGCCCAAGCAATTTCATGCTAGAATCATCATCCGGATGCCAAAATAAACTAAATACAGCAAAAGATTTGAGTGCACAACGTTTGGTTTAGGTTTGACAGCCATAATCACCTTTTTATTGCTTTAAATGCGTTTTTAGCGCATGATTGTACATTTGAGCTGAATGTGTCAAAATCTTAAAAATTAACAGGTGCCCAAGCAATTTCATGCTAGAATCATCATCCGGATGCCAAAATAAACTAAATACAGCAAAAGATTTGAGTGCACAACGTTTGGTTTAGATTTGACAGCCATAATCAGCAATTGTGTACATTTGAGCTGAATGTGTCAAAATCTTAGAAATTAACAGGTGCCCAAGCAATTTCATGCTAGAATCATCATCCGGATGCCAAAATAAACTAAATACAGCAAAAGATTTGAGTGCACAACGTTTGGTTTAGATTTGACAGCCATAATCAGCAATTGTGTACATTTGAGCTGAATGTGTCAAAATCTTAGAAATTAACAGGTGCCCAAGCAATTTCATGCTAGAATCATCATCCGGATGCCAAAATAAACTAAATACAGCAAAAGATTTGAGTGCACAACGTTTGGTTTAGGTTTGACAGCCATAATCACCTTTTTATTGCTTTCAATGCGTTTTTAGCGCATGATTGTACATTTGAGGTGAATGTGTCAAAATCTTAAAAATTAACAGGTGCCCAAGCAATTTCATGCTAGAATCATCATCCGGATGCCAAAATAAACTAAATACAGCAAAAGATTTGAGTGCACAACGTTTGGTTTAGATTTGACAGCCATAATCAGCAATTGTGTACATTTGAGCTGAATGTGTCAAAATCTTAAAAATTAACAGGTGCCCAAGCAATTTCATGCTAGAATCATCATCCGGATGCCAAAATAAACTAAATACAGCAAAAGATTTGAGTGCACAACGTTTGGTTTAGGTTTGACAGCCATAATCACCTTTTTATTGCTTTAAATGCGTTTTTAGCGCATGATTGTACATTTGAGCTGAATGTGTCAAAATCTTAAAAATTAACAGGTGCCCAAGCAATTTCATGCTAGAATCATCATCCGGATGCCAAAATAAACAAAATACAGCAAAAGATTTGAGTGCACAACGTTTGGTTTAGATTTGACAGCCATAATCAGCAATTGTGTACATTTGAGCTGAATGTGTCAAAATCTTAAAAATTAACAGGTGCCCAAGCAATTTCATGCTAGAATCATCATCCGGATGCCAAAATAAACTAAATACAGCAAAAGATTTGAGTGCACAACGTTTGGTTTAGGTTTGACAGCCATAATCACCTTTTTATTGCTTTAAATGCGTTTTTAGCGCATGATTGTACATTTGGGCTGAATGTGTCAAAATCTTAAAAATTAACAGGTGCCCAAGCAATTTCATGCTAGAATCATCATCCGGATGCCAAAATAAACAAAATACAGCAAAAGATTTGAGTGCACAACGTTTGGTTTAGATTTGACAGCCATAATCAGCAATTGTGTACATTTGAGCTGAATGTGTCAAAATCTTAAAAATTAACAGGTGCCCAAGCAATTTCATGCTAGAATCATCATCCGGATGCCAAAATAAACTAAATACAGCAAAAGATTTGAGTGCACAACGTTTGGTTTAGGTTTGACAGCCATAATCACCTTTTTATTGCTTTAAATGCGTTTTTAGCGCATGATTGTACATTTGAGCTGAATGTGTCAAAATCTTAAAAATTAACAGGTGCCCAAGCAATTTCATGCTAGAATCATCATCCGGATGCCAAAATAAACAAAATACAGCAAAAGATTTGAGTGCACAACGTTTGGTTTAGATTTGACAGCCATAATCAGCAATTGTGTACATTTGAGCTGAATGTGTCAAAATCTTAAAAATTAACAGGTGCCCAAGCAATTTCATGCTAGAATCATCATCCGGATGCCAAAATAAACTAAATACAGCAAAAGATTTGAGTGCACAACGTTTGGTTTAGGTTTGACAGCCATAATCACCTTTTTATTGCTTTAAATGCGTTTTTAGCGCATGATTGTACATTTGAGCTGAATGTGTCAAAATCTTAAAAATTAACAGGTGCCCAAGCAATTTCATGCTAGAATCATCATCCGGATGCCAAAATAAACTAAATACAGCAAAAGATTTGAGTGCACAACGTTTGGTTTAGATTTGACAGCCATAATCAGCAATTGTGTACATTTGAGCTGAATGTGTCAAAATCTTAGAAATTAACAGGTGCCCAAGCAATTTCATGCTAGAATCATCATCCGGATGCCAAAATAAACTAAATACAGCAAAAGATTTGAGTGCACAACGTTTGGTTTAGGTTTGACAGCCATAATCACCTTTTTATTGCTTTCAATGCGTTTTTAGCGCATGATTGTACATTTGAGGTGAATGTGTCAAAATCTTAAAAATTAACAGGTGCCCAAGCAATTTCATGCTAGAATCATCATCCGGATGCCAAAATAAACTAAATACAGCAAAAGATTTGAGTGCACAACGTTTGGTTTAGATTTGACAGCCATAATCAGCAATTGTGTACATTTGAGCTGAATGTGTCAAAATCTTAAAAATTAACAGGTGCCCAAGCAATTTCATGCTAGAATCATCATCCGGATGCCAAAATAAACTAAATACAGCAAAAGATTTGAGTGCACAACGTTTGGTTTAGGTTTGACAGCCATAATCACCTTTTTATTGCTTTAAATGCGTTTTTAGCGCATGATTGTACATTTGAGCTGAATGTGTCAAAATCTTAAAAATTAACAGGTGCCCAAGCAATTTCATGCTAGAATCATCATCCGGATGCCAAAATAAACAAAATACAGCAAAAGATTTGAGTGCACAACGTTTGGTTTAGATTTGACAGCCATAATCAGCAATTGTGTACATTTGAGCTGAATGTGTCAAAATCTTAAAAATTAACAGGTGCCCAAGCAATTTCATGGTAGAATCATCATCCGGATGCCAAAATAAACTAAATACAGCAAAAGATTTGAGTGCACGTTTGGTTTAGGTTTGACAGCCATAATCACCTTTTTATTGCTTTAAATGCGTTTGTAGCGCATGATTGTACATTTGAGCTGAATGTGTCAAAATCTTAAAAATTAACAGGTGCCCAAGCAATTTCATGCTAGAATCATCATCCGGATGCCAAAATAAACTAAATACAGCAAAAGATTTGAGTGTACAACGTTTGGTTTAGATTTGACAGCCATAATCAGCAATTGTGTACATTTGAGCTGAATGTGTCAAAATCTTAAAAATTAACAGGTGCCCAAGCAATTTCATGCTAGAATCATCATCCGGATGCCAAAATAAACTAAATACAGCAAAAGATTTGAGTGCACAACGTTTGGTTTAGATTTGACAGCCATAATCAGCAATTGTGTACATTTGAGCTGAATGTGTCAAAATCTTAAAAATTAACAGGTGCCCAAGCAATTTCATGGTAGAATCATCATCCGGATGCCAAAATAAACTAAATACAGCAAAAGATTTGAGTGCACAACGTTTGGTTTAGGTTTGACAGCAATAATCACCTTTTTATTGCTTTAAATGCGTTTTTAGCGCATGATTGTACATTTGAGCTGAATGTGTCAAAATCTTAAAAATTAACAGGTGCCCAAGCAATTTCATGCTAGAATCATCATCCGGATGCCAAAATAAACTAAATACAGCAAAAGATTTGAGTGCACAACGTTTGGTTTAGATTTGACAGCCATAATCAGCAATTGTGTACATTTGAGCTGAATGTGTCAAAATCTTAAAAATTAACAGGTGCCCAAGCAATTTCATGGTAGAATCATCATCCGGATGCCAAAATAAACTAAATACAGCAAAAGATTTGAGTGCACAACGTTTGGTTTAGGTTTGACAGCCATAATCACCTTTTTATTGCTTTAAATGCGTTTTTAGCGCATGATTGTACATTTGAGCTGAATGTGTCAAAATCTTAAAAATTAACAGGTGCCCAAGCAATTTCATGCTAGAATCATCATCCGGATGCCAAAATAAACTAAATACAGCAAAAGATTTGAGTGCACAACGTTTGGTTTAGATTTGACAGCCATAATCAGCAATTGTGTACATTTGAGCTGAATGTGTCAAAATCTTAAAAATTAACAGGTGCCCAAGCAATTTCATGCTAGAATCATCATCCGGATGCCAAAATAAACTAAATACAGCAAAAGATTTGAGTGCACAACGTTTGGTTTAGATTTGACAGCCATAATCAGCAATTGTGTACATTTGAGCTGAATGTGTCAAAATCTTAGAAATTAACAGGTGCCCAAGCAATTTCATGCTAGAATCATCATCCGGATGCCAAAATAAACTAAATACAGCAAAAGATTTGAGTGCACAACGTTTGGTTTAGGTTTGACAGCCATAATCACCTTTTTATTGCTTTCAATGCGTTTTTAGCGCATGATTGTACATTTGAGGTGAATGTGTCAAAATCTTAAAAATTAACAGGTGCCCAAGCAATTTCATGCTAGAATCATCATCCGGATGCCAAAATAAACTAAATACAGCAAAAGATTTGAGTGCACAACGTTTGGTTTAGATTTGACAGCCATAATCAGCAATTGTGTACATTTGAGCTGAATGTGTCAAAATCTTAAAAATTAACAGGTGCCCAAGCAATTTCATGCTAGAATCATCATCCGGATGCCAAAATAAACTAAATACAGCAAAAGATTTGAGTGCACAACGTTTGGTTTAGGTTTGACAGCCATAATCACCTTTTTATTGCTTTAAATGCGTTTTTAGCGCATGATTGTACATTTGAGCTGAATGTGTCAAAATCTTAAAAATTAACAGGTGCCCAAGCAATTTCATGCTAGAATCATCATCCGGATGCCAAAATAAACAAAATACAGCAAAAGATTTGAGTGCACAACGTTTGGTTTAGATTTGACAGCCATAATCAGCAATTGTGTACATTTGAGCTGAATGTGTCAAAATCTTAAAAATTAACAGGTGCCCAAGCAATTTCATGCTAGAATCATCATCCGGATGCCAAAATAAACAAAATACAGCAAAAGATTTGAGTGCACAACGTTTGGTTTAGATTTGACAGCCATAATCAGCAATTGTGTACATTTGAGCTGAATGTGTCAAAATCTTAAAAATTAACAGGTGCCCAAGCAATTTCATGCTAGAATCATCATCCGGATGCCAAAATAAACTAAATACAGCAAAAGATTTGAGTGCACAACGTTTGGTTTAGGTTTGACAGCCATAATCACCTTTTTATTGCTTTAAATGCGTTTTTAGCGCATGATTGTACATTTGAGCTGAATGTGTCAAAATCTTAAAAATTAACAGGTGCCCAAGCAATTTCATGCTAGAATCATCATCCGGATGCCAAAATAAACTAAATACAGCAAAAGATTTGAGTGCACAACGTTTGGTTTAGATTTGACAGCCATAATCAGCAATTGTGTACATTTGAGCTGAATGTGTCAAAATCTTAGAAATTAACAGGTGCCCAAGCAATTTCATGCTAGAATCATCATCCGGATGCCAAAATAAACTAAATACAGCAAAAGATTTGAGTGCACAACGTTTGGTTTAGATTTGACAGCCATAATCAGCAATTGTGTACATTTGAGCTGAATGTGTCAAAATCTTAGAAATTAACAGGTGCCCAAGCAATTTCATGCTAGAATCATCATCCGGATGCCAAAATAAACTAAATACAGCAAAAGATTTGAGTGCACAACGTTTGGTTTAGGTTTGACAGCCATAATCACCTTTTTATTGCTTTCAATGCGTTTTTAGCGCATGATTGTACATTTGAGGTGAATGTGTCAAAATCTTAAAAATTAACAGGTGCCCAAGCAATTTCATGCTAGAATCATCATCCGGATGCCAAAATAAACTAAATACAGCAAAAGATTTGAGTGCACAACGTTTGGTTTAGATTTGACAGCCATAATCAGCAATTGTGTACATTTGAGCTGAATGTGTCAAAATCTTAAAAATTAACAGGTGCCCAAGCAATTTCATGCTAGAATCATCATCCGGATGCCAAAATAAACTAAATACAGCAAAAGATTTGAGTGCACGTTTGGTTTAGGTTTGACAGCCATAATCACCTTTTTATTGCTTTAAATGCGTTTGTAGCGCATGATTGTACATTTGAGCTGAATGTGTCAAAATCTTAAAAATTAACAGGTGCCCAAGCAATTTCATGCTAGAATCATCATCCGGATGCCAAAATAAACTAAATACAGCAAAAGATTTGAGTGTACAACGTTTGGTTTAGATTTGACAGCCATAATCAGCAATTGTGTACATTTGAGCTGAATGTGTCAAAATCTTAAAAATTAACAGGTGCCCAAGCAATTTCATGCTAGAATCATCATCCGGATGCCAAAATAAACTAAATACAGCAAAAGATTTGAGTGCACAACGTTTGGTTTAGATTTGACAGCCATAATCAGCAATTGTGTACATTTGAGCTGAATGTGTCAAAATCTTAAAAATTAACAGGTGCCCAAGCAATTTCATGGTAGAATCATCATCCGGATGCCAAAATAAACTAAATACAGCAAAAGATTTGAGTGCACAACGTTTGGTTTAGGTTTGACAGCCATAATCACCTTTTTATTGCTTTAAATGCGTTTTTAGCGCATGATTGTACATTTGAGCTGAATGTGTCAAAATCTTAAAAATTAACAGGTGCCCAAGCAATTTCATGCTAGAATCATCATCCGGATGCCAAAATAAACTAAATACAGCAAAAGATTTGAGTGCACAACGTTTGGTTTAGATTTGACAGCCATAATCAGCAATTGTGTACATTTGAGCTGAATGTGTCAAAATCTTAAAAATTAACAGGTGCCCAAGCAATTTCATGGTAGAATCATCATCCGGATGCCAAAATAAACTAAATACAGCAAAAGATTTGAGTGCACAACGTTTGGTTTAGGTTTGACAGCCATAATCACCTTTTTATTGCTTTAAATGCGTTTTTAGCGCATGATTGTACATTTGAGCTGAATGTGTCAAAATCTTAAAAATTAACAGGTGCCCAAGCAATTTCATGCTAGAATCATCATCCGGATGCCAAAATAAACTAAATACAGCAAAAGATTTGAGTGCACAACGTTTGGTTTAGATTTGACAGCCATAATCAGCAATTGTGTACATTTGAGCTGAATGTGTCAAAATCTTAAAAATTAACAGGTGCCCAAGCAATTTCATGCTAGAATCATCATCCGGATGCCAAAATAAACTAAATACAGCAAAAGATTTGAGTGCACAACGTTTGGTTTAGATTTGACAGCCATAATCAGCAATTGTGTACATTTGAGCTGAATGTGTCAAAATCTTAGAAATTAACAGGTGCCCAAGCAATTTCATGCTAGAATCATCATCCGGATGCCAAAATAAACTAAATACAGCAAAAGATTTGAGTGCACAACGTTTGGTTTAGGTTTGACAGCCATAATCACCTTTTTATTGCTTTCAATGCGTTTTTAGCGCATGATTGTACATTTGAGGTGAATGTGTCAAAATCTTAAAAATTAACAGGTGCCCAAGCAATTTCATGCTAGAATCATCATCCGGATGCCAAAATAAACTAAATACAGCAAAAGATTTGAGTGCACAACGTTTGGTTTAGATTTGACAGCCATAATCAGCAATTGTGTACATTTGAGCTGAATGTGTCAAAATCTTAAAAATTAACAGGTGCCCAAGCAATTTCATGCTAGAATCATCATCCGGATGCCAAAATAAACTAAATACAGCAAAAGATTTGAGTGCACAACGTTTGGTTTAGGTTTGACAGCCATAATCACCTTTTTATTGCTTTAAATGCGTTTTTAGCGCATGATTGTACATTTGAGCTGAATGTGTCAAAATCTTAAAAATTAACAGGTGCCCAAGCAATTTCATGCTAGAATCATCATCCGGATGCCAAAATAAACAAAATACAGCAAAAGATTTGAGTGCACAACGTTTGGTTTAGATTTGACAGCCATAATCAGCAATTGTGTACATTTGAGCTGAATGTGTCAAAATCTTAAAAATTAACAGGTGCCCAAGCAATTTCATGCTAGAATCATCATCCGGATGCCAAAATAAACTAAATACAGCAAAAGATTTGAGTGCACAACGTTTGGTTTAGATTTGACAGCCATAATCAGCAATTGTGTACATTTGAGCTGAATGTGTCAAAATCTTAAAAATTAACAGGTGCCCAAGCAATTTCATGCTAGAATCATCATCCGGATGCCAAAATAAACTAAATACAGCAAAAGATTTGAGTGCACAACGTTTGGTTTAGGTTTGACAGCCATAATCACCTTTTTATTGCTTTAAATGCGTTTTTAGCGCATGATTGTACATTTGAGCTGAATGTGTCAAAATCTTAAAAATTAACAGGTGCCCAAGCAATTTCATGCTAGAATCATCATCCGGATGCCAAAATAAACTAAATACAGCAAAAGATTTGAGTGCACAACGTTTGGTTTAGATTTGACAGCCATAATCAGCAATTGTGTACATTTGAGCTGAATGTGTCAAAATCTTAGAAATTAACAGGTGCCCAAGCAATTTCATGCTAGAATCATCATCCGGATGCCAAAATAAACTAAATACAGCAAAAGATTTGAGTGCACAACGTTTGGTTTAGATTTGACAGCCATAATCAGCAATTGTGTACATTTGAGCTGAATGTGTCAAAATCTTAGAAATTAACAGGTGCCCAAGCAATTTCATGCTAGAATCATCATCCGGATGCCAAAATAAACTAAATACAGCAAAAGATTTGAGTGCACAACGTTTGGTTTAGGTTTGACAGCCATAATCACCTTTTTATTGCTTTCAATGCGTTTTTAGCGCATGATTGTACATTTGAGGTGAATGTGTCAAAATCTTAAAAATTAACAGGTGCCCAAGCAATTTCATGCTAGAATCATCATCCGGATGCCAAAATAAACTAAATACAGCAAAAGATTTGAGTGCACAACGTTTGGTTTAGATTTGACAGCCATAATCAGCAATTGTGTACATTTGAGCTGAATGTGTCAAAATCTTAAAAATTAACAGGTGCCCAAGCAATTTCATGCTAGAATCATCATCCGGATGCCAAAATAAACTAAATACAGCAAAAGATTTGAGTGCACGTTTGGTTTAGGTTTGACAGCCATAATCACCTTTTTATTGCTTTAAATGCGTTTGTAGCGCATGATTGTACATTTGAGCTGAATGTGTCAAAATCTTAAAAATTAACAGGTGCCCAAGCAATTTCATGCTAGAATCATCATCCGGATGCCAAAATAAACTAAATACAGCAAAAGATTTGAGTGTACAACGTTTGGTTTAGATTTGACAGCCATAATCAGCAATTGTGTACATTTGAGCTGAATGTGTCAAAATCTTAAAAATTAACAGGTGCCCAAGCAATTTCATGCTAGAATCATCATCCGGATGCCAAAATAAACTAAATACAGCAAAAGATTTGAGTGCACAACGTTTGGTTTAGATTTGACAGCCATAATCAGCAATTGTGTACATTTGAGCTGAATGTGTCAAAATCTTAAAAATTAACAGGTGCCCAAGCAATTTCATGGTAGAATCATCATCCGGATGCCAAAATAAACTAAATACAGCAAAAGATTTGAGTGCACAACGTTTGGTTTAGGTTTGACAGCCATAATCACCTTTTTATTGCTTTAAATGCGTTTTTAGCGCATGATTGTACATTTGAGCTGAATGTGTCAAAATCTTAAAAATTAACAGGTGCCCAAGCAATTTCATGCTAGAATCATCATCCGGATGCCAAAATAAACTAAATACAGCAAAAGATTTGAGTGCACAACGTTTGGTTTAGATTTGACAGCCATAATCAGCAATTGTGTACATTTGAGCTGAATGTGTCAAAATCTTAAAAATTAACAGGTGCCCAAGCAATTTCATGGTAGAATCATCATCCGGATGCCAAAATAAACTAAATACAGCAAAAGATTTGAGTGCACAACGTTTGGTTTAGGTTTGACAGCCATAATCACCTTTTTATTGCTTTAAATGCGTTTTTAGCGCATGATTGTACATTTGAGCTGAATGTGTCAAAATCTTAAAAATTAACAGGTGCCCAAGCAATTTCATGCTAGAATCATCATCCGGATGCCAAAATAAACTAAATACAGCAAAAGATTTGAGTGCACAACGTTTGGTTTAGATTTGACAGCCATAATCAGCAATTGTGTACATTTGAGCTGAATGTGTCAAAATCTTAAAAATTAACAGGTGCCCAAGCAATTTCATGCTAGAATCATCATCCGGATGCCAAAATAAACTAAATACAGCAAAAGATTTGAGTGCACAACGTTTGGTTTAGGTTTGACAGCCATAATCACCTTTTTATTGCTTTAAATGCGTTTTTAGCGCATGATTGTACATTTGAGCTGAATGTGTCAAAATCTTAAAAATTAACAGGTGCCCAAGCAATTTCATGCTAGAATCATCATCCGGATGCCAAAATAAACTAAATACAGCAAAAGATTTGAGTGCACAACGTTTGGTTTAGATTTGACAGCCATAATCAGCAATTGTGTACATTTGAGCTGAATGTGTCAAAATCTTAGAAATTAACAGGTGCCCAAGCAATTTCATGCTAGAATCATCATCCGGATGCCAAAATAAACTAAATACAGCAAAAGATTTGAGTGCACAACGTTTGGTTTAGGTTTGACAGCCATAATCACCTTTTTATTGCTTTAAATGCGTTTTTAGCGCATGATTGTACATTTGAGCTGAATGTGTCAAAATCTTAAAAATTAACAGGTGCCCAAGCAATTTCATGCTAGAATCATCATCCGGATGCCAAAATAAACTAAATACAGCAAAAGATTTGAGTGCACAACGTTTGGTTTAGATTTGACAGCCATAATCAGCAATTGTGTACATTTGAGCTGAATGTGTCAAAATCTTAAAAATTAACAGGTGCCCAAGCAATTTCATGGTAGAATCATCATCCGGATGCCAAAATAAACTAAATACAGCAAAAGATTTGAGTGCACAACGTTTGGTTTAGGTTTGACAGCCATAATCACCTTTTTATTGCTTTAAATGCGTTTTTAGCGCATGATTGTACATTTGAGCTGAATGTGTCAAAATCTTAAAAATTAACAGGTGCCCAAGCAATTTCATGCTAGAATCATCATCCGGATGCCAAAATAAACTAAATACAGCAAAAGATTTGAGTGCACAACGTTTGGTTTAGATTTGACAGCCATAATCAGCAATTGTGTACATTTGAGCTGAATGTGTCAAAATCTTAGAAATTAACAGGTGCCCAAGCAATTTCATGCTAGAATCATCATCCGGATGCCAAAATAAACTAAATACAGCAAAAGATTTGAGTGCACAACGTTTGGTTTAGGTTTGACAGCCATAATCACCTTTTTATTGCTTTCAATGCGTTTTTAGCGCATGATTGTACATTTGAGGTGAATGTGTCAAAATCTTAAAAATTAACAGGTGCCCAAGCAATTTCATGCTAGAATCAACATCCGGATGCCAAAATAAACTAAATACAGCAAAAGATTTGAGTGCACAACGTTTGGTTTAGATTTGACAGCCATAATCAGCAATTGTGTACATTTGAGCTGAATGTGTCAAAATCTTAAAAATTAACAGGTGCCCAAGCAATTTCATGCTAGAATCATCATCCGGATGCCAAAATAAACTAAATACAGCAAAAGATTTGAGTGCACAACGTTTGGTTTAGGTTTGACAGCCATAATCACCTTTTTATTGCTTTAAATGCGTTTTTAGCGCATGATTGTACATTTGAGCTGAATGTGTCAAAATCTTAAAAATTAACAGGTGCCCAAGCAATTTCATGCTAGAATCATCATCCGGATGCCAAAATAAACAAAATACAGCAAAAGATTTGAGTGCACAACGTTTGGTTTAGATTTGACAGCCATAATCAGCAATTGTGTACATTTGAGCTGAATGTGTCAAAATCTTAAAAATTAACAGGTGCCCAAGCAATTTCATGGTAGAATCATCATCCGGATGCCAAAATAAACTAAATACAGCAAAAGATTTGAGTGCACGTTTGGTTTAGGTTTGACAGCCATAATCACCTTTTTATTGCTTTAAATGCGTTTGTAGCGCATGATTGTACATTTGAGCTGAATGTGTCAAAATCTTAAAAATTAACAGGTGCCCAAGCAATTTCATGCTAGAATCATCATCCGGATGCCAAAATAAACTAAATACAGCAAAAGATTTGAGTGTACAACGTTTGGTTTAGATTTGACAGCCATAATCAGCAATTGTGTACATTTGAGCTGAATGTGTCAAAATCTTAAAAATTAACAGGTGCCCAAGCAATTTCATGCTAGAATCATCATCCGGATGCCAAAATAAACTAAATACAGCAAAAGATTTGAGTGCACAAAGTTTGGTTTAGATTTGACAGCCATAATCAGCAATTGTGTACATTTGAGCTGAATGTGTCAAAATCTTAAAAATTAACAGGTGCCCAAGCAATTTCATGGTAGAATCATCATCCGGATGCCAAAATAAACTAAATACAGCAAAAGATTTGAGTGCACAACGTTTGGTTTAGGTTTGACAGCCATAATCACCTTTTTATTGCTTTAAATGCGTTTTTAGCGCATGATTGTACATTTGAGCTGAATGTGTCAAAATCTTAAAAATTAACAGGTGCCCAAGCAATTTCATGCTAGAATCATCATCCGGATGCCAAAATAAACTAAATACAGCAAAAGATTTGAGTGCACAACGTTTGGTTTAGATTTGACAGCCATAATCAGCAATTGTGTACATTTGAGCTGAATGTGTCAAAATCTTAAAAATTAACAGGTGCCCAAGCAATTTCATGGTAGAATCATCATCCGGATGCCAAAATAAACTAAATACAGCAAAAGATTTGAGTGCACAACGTTTGGTTTAGGTTTGACAGCCATAATCACCTTTTTATTGCTTTAAATGCGTTTTTAGCGCATGATTGTACATTTGAGCTGAATGTGTCAAAATCTTAAAAATTAACAGGTGCCCAAGCAATTTCATGCTAGAATCATCATCCGGATGCCAAAATAAACTAAATACAGCAAAAGATTTGAGTGCACAACGTTTGGTTTAGATTTGACAGCCATAATCAGCAATTGTGTACATTTGAGCTGAATGTGTCAAAATCTTAAAAATTAACAGGTGCCCAAGCAATTTCATGCTAGAATCATCATCCGGATGCCAAAATAAACTAAATACAGCAAAAGATTTGAGTGCACAACGTTTGGTTTAGGTTTGACAGCCATAATCACCTTTTTATTGCTTTAAATGCGTTTTTAGCGCATGATTGTACATTTGAGCTGAATGTGTCAAAATCTTAAAAATTAACAGGTGCCCAAGCAATTTCATGCTAGAATCATCATCCGGATGCCAAAATAAACTAAATACAGCAAAAGATTTGAGTGCACAACGTTTGGTTTAGATTTGACAGCCATAATCAGCAATTGTGTACATTTGAGCTGAATGTGTCAAAATCTTAGAAATTAACAGGTGCCCAAGCAATTTCATGCTAGAATCATCATCCGGATGCCAAAATAAACTAAATACAGCAAAAGATTTGAGTGCACAACGTTTGGTTTAGGTTTGACAGCCATAATCACCTTTTTATTGCTTTCAATGCGTTTTTAGCGCATGATTGTACATTTGAGGTGAATGTGTCAAAATCTTAAAAATTAACAGGTGCCCAAGCAATTTCATGCTAGAATCATCATCCGGATGCCAAAATAAACTAAATACAGCAAAAGATTTGAGTGCACAACGTTTGGTTTAGATTTGACAGCCATAATCAGCAATTGTGTACATTTGAGCTGAATGTGTCAAAATCTTAAAAATTAACAGGTGCCCAAGCAATTTCATGCTAGAATCATCATCCGGATGCCAAAATAAACTAAATACAGCAAAAGATTTGAGTGCACAACGTTTGGTTTAGGTTTGACAGCCATAATCACCTTTTTATTGCTTTAAATGCGTTTTTAGCGCATGATTGTACATTTGGGCTGAATGTGTCAAAATCTTAAAAATTAACAGGTGCCCAAGCAATTTCATGCTAGAATCATCATCCGGATGCCAAAATAAACAAAATACAGCAAAAGATTTGAGTGCACAACGTTTGGTTTAGATTTGACAGCCATAATCAGCAATTGTGTACATTTGAGCTGAATGTGTCAAAATCTTAAAAATTAACAGGTGCCCAAGCAATTTCATGCTAGAATCATCATCCGGATGCCAAAATAAACTAAATACAGCAAAAGATTTGAGTGCACAACGTTTGGTTTAGGTTTGACAGCCATAATCACCTTTTTATTGCTTTAAATGCGTTTTTAGCGCATGATTGTACATTTGAGCTGAATGTGTCAAAATCTTAAAAATTAACAGGTGCCCAAGCAATTTCATGCTAGAATCATCATCCGGATGCCAAAATAAACTAAATACAGCAAAAGATTTGAGTGCACAACGTTTGGTTTAGATTTGACAGCCATAATCAGCAATTGTGTACATTTGAGCTGAATGTGTCAAAATCTTAGAAATTAACAGGTGCCCAAGCAATTTCATGCTAGAATCATCATCCGGATGCCAAAATAAACTAAATACAGCAAAAGATTTGAGTGCACAACGTTTGGTTTAGGTTTGACAGCCATAATCACCTTTTTATTGCTTTCAATGCGTTTTTAGCGCATGATTGTACATTTGAGGTGAATGTGTCAAAATCTTAAAAATTAACAGGTGCCCAAGCAATTTCATGCTAGAATCATCATCCGGATGCCAAAATAAACTAAATACAGCAAAAGATTTGAGTGCACAACGTTTGGTTTAGATTTGACAGCCATAATCAGCAATTGTGTACATTTGAGCTGAATGTGTCAAAATCTTAAAAATTAACAGGTGCCCAAGCAATTTCATGCTAGAATCATCATCCGGATGCCAAAATAAACTAAATACAGCAAAAGATTTGAGTGCACAACGTTTGGTTTAGGTTTGACAGCCATAATCACCTTTTTATTGCTTTAAATGCGTTTTTAGCGCATGATTGTACATTTGAGCTGAATGTGTCAAAATCTTAAAAATTAACAGGTGCCCAAGCAATTTCATGCTAGAATCATCATCCGGATGCCAAAATAAACAAAATACAGCAAAAGATTTGAGTGCACAACGTTTGGTTTAGATTTGACAGCCATAATCAGCAATTGTGTACATTTGAGCTGAATGTGTCAAAATCTTAAAAATTAACAGGTGCCCAAGCAATTTCATGCTAGAATCATCATCCGGATGCCAAAATAAACTAAATACAGCAAAAGATTTGAGTGCACAACGTTTGGTTTAGGTTTGACAGCCATAATCACCTTTTTATTGCTTTAAATGCGTTTTTAGCGCATGATTGTACATTTGAGCTGAATGTGTCAAAATCTTAAAAATTAACAGGTGCCCAAGCAAT
The DNA here is from genome assembly GCF_051991245.1 of Festucalex cinctus. Taxonomy (NCBI): domain Eukaryota; kingdom Metazoa; phylum Chordata; class Actinopteri; order Syngnathiformes; family Syngnathidae; genus Festucalex; species Festucalex cinctus. The sequence continues at coordinate 105,313 of NW_027520346.1, forward strand.
TTCATGCTAGAATCATCATCCGGATGCCAAAATAAACTAAATACAGCAAAAGATTTGAGTGCACAACGTTTGGTTTAGATTTGACAGCCATAATCAGCAATTGTGTACATTTGAGCTGAATGTGTCAAAATCTTAGAAATTAACAGGTGCCCAAGCAATTTCATGCTAGAATCATCATCCGGATGCCAAAATAAACTAAATACAGCAAAAGATTTGAGTGCACAACGTTTGGTTTAGGTTTGACAGCCATAATCACCTTTTTATTGCTTTCAATGCGTTTTTAGCGCATGATTGTACATTTGAGGTGAATGTGTCAAAATCTTAAAAATTAACAGGTGCCCAAGCAATTTCATGCTAGAATCATCATCCGGATGCCAAAATAAACTAAATACAGCAAAAGATTTGAGTGCACAACGTTTGGTTTAGATTTGACAGCCATAATCAGCAATTGTGTACATTTGAGCTGAATGTGTCAAAATCTTAAAAATTAACAGGTGCCCAAGCAATTTCATGCTAGAATCATCATTCGGATGCCAAAATAAACTAAATACAGCAAAAGATTTGAGTGCACAACGTTTGGTTTAGGTTTGACAGCCATAATCACCTTTTTATTGCTTTAAATGCGTTTTTAGCGCATGATTGTACATTTGAGCTGAATGTGTCAAAATCTTAAAAATTAACAGGTGCCCAAGCAATTTCATGCTAGAATCATCATCCGGATGCCAAAATAAACAAAATACAGCAAAAGATTTGAGTGCACAACGTTTGGTTTAGATTTGACAGCCATAATCAGCAATTGTGTACATTTGAGCTGAATGTGTCAAAATCTTAAAAATTAACAGGTGCCCAAGCAATTTCATGCTAGAATCATCATCCGGATGCCAAAATAAACTAAATACAGCAAAAGATTTGAGTGCACAACGTTTGGTTTAGGTTTGACAGCCATAATCACCTTTTTATTGCTTTAAATGCGTTTTTAGCGCATGATTGTACATTTGAGCTGAATGTGTCAAAATCTTAAAAATTAACAGGTGCCCAAGCAATTTCATGCTAGAATCATCATCCGGATGCCAAAATAAACTAAATACAGCAAAAGATTTGAGTGCACAACGTTTGGTTTAGATTTGACAGCCATAATCAGCAATTGTGTACATTTGAGCTGAATGTGTCAAAATCTTAGAAATTAACAGGTGCCCAAGCAATTTCATGCTAGAATCATCATCCGGATGCCAAAATAAACTAAATACAGCAAAAGATTTGAGTGCACAACGTTTGGTTTAGGTTTGACAGCCATAATCACCTTTTTATTGCTTTCAATGCGTTTTTAGCGCATGATTGTACATTTGAGGTGAATGTGTCAAAATCTTAAAAATTAACAGGTGCCCAAGCAATTTCATGCTAGAATCATCATCCGGATGCCAAAATAAACTAAATACAGCAAAAGATTTGAGTGCACAACGTTTGGTTTAGATTTGACAGCCATAATCAGCAATTGTGTACATTTGAGCTGAATGTGTCAAAATCTTAAAAATTAACAGGTGCCCAAGCAATTTCATGCTAGAATCATCATCCGGATGCCAAAATAAACTAAATACAGCAAAAGATTTGAGTGCACAACGTTTGGTTTAGGTTTGACAGCCATAATCACCTTTTTATTGCTTTAAATGCGTTTTTAGCGCATGATTGTACATTTGAGCTGAATGTGTCAAAATCTTAAAAATTAACAGGTGCCCAAGCAATTTCATGCTAGAATCATCATCCGGATGCCAAAATAAACAAAATACAGCAAAAGATTTGAGTGCACAACGTTTGGTTTAGATTTGACAGCCATAATCAGCAATTGTGTACATTTGAGCTGAATGTGTCAAAATCTTAAAAATTAACAGGTGCCCAAGCAATTTCATGCTAGAATCATCATCCGGATGCCAAAATAAACTAAATACAGCAAAAGATTTGAGTGCACAACGTTTGGTTTAGGTTTGACAGCCATAATCACCTTTTTATTGCTTTAAATGCGTTTTTAGCGCATGATTGTACATTTGAGCTGAATGTGTCAAAATCTTAAAAATTAACAGGTGCCCAAGCAATTTCATGCTAGAATCATCATCCGGATGCCAAAATAAACTAAATACAGCAAAAGATTTGAGTGCACAACGTTTGGTTTAGATTTGACAGCCATAATCAGCAATTGTGTACATTTGAGCTGAATGTGTCAAAATCTTAGAAATTAACAGGTGCCCAAGCAATTTCATGCTAGAATCATCATCCGGATGCCAAAATAAACTAAATACAGCAAAAGATTTGAGTGCACAACGTTTGGTTTAGGTTTGACAGCCATAATCACCTTTTTATTGCTTTCAATGCGTTTTTAGCGCATGATTGTACATTTGAGGTGAATGTGTCAAAATCTTAAAAATTAACAGGTGCCCAAGCAATTTCATGCTAGAATCATCATCCGGATGCCAAAATAAACTAAATACAGCAAAAGATTTGAGTGCACAACGTTTGGTTTAGATTTGACAGCCATAATCAGCAATTGTGTACATTTGAGCTGAATGTGTCAAAATCTTAAAAATTAACAGGTGCCCAAGCAATTTCATGCTAGAATCATCATTCGGATGCCAAAATAAACTAAATACAGCAAAAGATTTGAGTGCACAACGTTTGGTTTAGGTTTGACAGCCATAATCACCTTTTTATTGCTTTAAATGCGTTTTTAGCGCATGATTGTACATTTGAGCTGAATGTGTCAAAATCTTAAAAATTAACAGGTGCCCAAGCAATTTCATGCTAGAATCATCATCCGGATGCCAAAATAAACAAAATACAGCAAAAGATTTGAGTGCACAACGTTTGGTTTAGATTTGACAGCCATAATCAGCAATTGTGTACATTTGAGCTGAATGTGTCAAAATCTTAAAAATTAACAGGTGCCCAAGCAATTTCATGCTAGAATCATCATCCGGATGCCAAAATAAACTAAATACAGCAAAAGATTTGAGTGCACAACGTTTGGTTTAGGTTTGACAGCCATAATCACCTTTTTATTGCTTTAAATGCGTTTTTAGCGCATGATTGTACATTTGAGCTGAATGTGTCAAAATCTTAAAAATTAACAGGTGCCCAAGCAATTTCATGCTAGAATCATCATCCGGATGCCAAAATAAACTAAATACAGCAAAAGATTTGAGTGCACAACGTTTGGTTTAGATTTGACAGCCATAATCAGCAATTGTGTACATTTGAGCTGAATGTGTCAAAATCTTAGAAATTAACAGGTGCCCAAGCAATTTCATGCTAGAATCATCATCCGGATGCCAAAATAAACTAAATACAGCAAAAGATTTGAGTGCACAACGTTTGGTTTAGGTTTGACAGCCATAATCACCTTTTTATTGCTTTCAATGCGTTTTTAGCGCATGATTGTACATTTGAGGTGAATGTGTCAAAATCTGAAAAATTAACAGGTGCCCAAGCAATTTCATGCTAGAATCATCATCCGGATGCCAAAATAAACTAAATACAGCAAAAGATTTGAGTGCACAACGTTTGGTTTAGATTTGACAGCCATAATCAGCAATTGTGTACATTTGAGCTGAATGTGTCAAAATCTTAAAAATTAACAGGTGCCCAAGCAATTTCATGCTAGAATCATCATCCGGATGCCAAAATAAACTAAATACAGCAAAAGATTTGAGTGCACAACGTTTGGTTTAGGTTTGACAGCCATAATCACCTTTTTATTGCTTTAAATGCGTTTTTAGCGCATGATTGTACATTTGAGCTGAATGTGTCAAAATCTTAAAGATTAACAGGTGCCCAAGCAATTTCATGCTAGAATCATCATCCGGATGCCAAAATAAACAAAATACAGCAAAAGATTTGAGTGCACAACGTTTGGTTTAGATTTGACAGCCATAATCAGCAATTGTGTACATTTGAGCTGAATGTGTCAAAATCTTAAAAATTAACAGGTGCCCAAGCAATTTCATGCTAGAATCATCATCCGGATGCCAAAATAAACTAAATACAGCAAAAGATTTGAGTGCACAACGTTTGGTTTAGGTTTGACAGCCATAATCACCTTTTTATTGCTTTAAATGCGTTTTTAGCGCATGATTGTACATTTGAGCTGAATGTGTCAAAATCTTAAAAATTAACAGGTGCCCAAGCAATTTCATGCTAGAATCATCATCCGGATGCCAAAATAAACTAAATACAGCAAAAGATTTGAGTGCACAACGTTTGGTTTAGATTTGACAGCCATAATCAGCAATTGTGTACATTTGAGCTGAATGTGTCAAAATCTTAAAAATTAACAGGTGCCCAAGCAATTTCATGGTAGAATCATCATCCGGATGCCAAAATAAACTAAATACAGCAAAAGATTTGAGTGCACAACGTTTGGTTTAGGTTTGACAGCCATAATCACCTTTTTATTGCTTTAAATGCGTTTTTAGCGCATGATTGTACATTTGAGCTGAATGTGTCAAAATCTTAAAAATTAACAGGTGCCCAAGCAATTTCATGCTAGAATCATCATCCGGATGCCAAAATAAACTAAATACAGCAAAAGATTTGAGTGCACAACGTTTGGTTTAGATTTGACAGCCATAATCAGCAATTGTGTACATTTGAGCTGAATGTGTCAAAATCTTAAAAATTAACAGGTGCCCAAGCAATTTCATGCTAGAATCATCATCCGGATGCCAAAATAAACTAAATACAGCAAAAGATTTGAGTGCACAACGTTTGGTTTAGGTTTGACAGCCATAATCACCTTTTTATTGCTTTAAATGCGTTTTTAGCGCATGATTGTACATTTGAGCTGAATGTGTCAAAATCTTAAAAATTAACAGGTGCCCAAGCAATTTCATGCTAGAATCATCATCCGGATGCCAAAATAAACTAAATACAGCAAAAGATTTGAGTGCACAACGTTTGGTTTAGATTTGACAGCCATAATCAGCAATTGTGTACATTTGAGCTGAATGTGTCAAAATCTTAGAAATTAACAGGTGCCCAAGCAATTTCATGCTAGAATCATCATCCGGATGCCAAAATAAACTAAATACAGCAAAAGATTTGAGTGCACAACGTTTGGTTTAGGTTTGACAGCCATAATCACCTTTTTATTGCTTTCAATGCGTTTTTAGCGCATGATTGTACATTTGAGGTGAATGTGTCAAAATCTTAAAAATTAACAGGTGCCCAAGCAATTTCATGCTAGAATCATCATCCGGATGCCAAAATAAACTAAATACAGCAAAAGATTTGAGTGCACAACGTTTGGTTTAGATTTGACAGCCATAATCAGCAATTGTGTACATTTGAGCTGAATGTGTCAAAATCTTAAAAATTAACAGGTGCCCAAGCAATTTCATGCTAGAATCATCATCCGGATGCCAAAATAAACTAAATACAGCAAAAGATTTGAGTGCACAACGTTTGGTTTAGGTTTGACAGCCATAATCACCTTTTTATTGCTTTAAATGCGTTTTTAGCGCATGATTGTACATTTGGGCTGAATGTGTCAAAATCTTAAAAATTAACAGGTGCCCAAGCAATTTCATGCTAGAATCATCATCCGGATGCCAAAATAAACAAAATACAGCAAAAGATTTGAGTGCACAACGTTTGGTTTAGATTTGACAGCCATAATCAGCAATTGTGTACATTTGAGCTGAATGTGTCAAAATCTTAAAAATTAACAGGTGCCCAAGCAATTTCATGCTAGAATCATCATCCGGATGCCAAAATAAACTAAATACAGCAAAAGATTTGAGTGCACAACGTTTGGTTTAGGTTTGACAGCCATAATCACCTTTTTATTGCTTTAAATGCGTTTTTAGCGCATGATTGTACATTTGAGCTGAATGTGTCAAAATCTTAAAAATTAACAGGTGCCCAAGCAATTTCATGCTAGAATCATCATCCGGATGCCAAAATAAACTAAATACAGCAAAAGATTTGAGTGCACAACGTTTGGTTTAGATTTGACAGCCATAATCAGCAATTGTGTACATTTGAGCTGAATGTGTCAAAATCTTAGAAATTAACAGGTGCCCAAGCAATTTCATGCTAGAATCATCATCCGGATGCCAAAATAAACTAAATACAGCAAAAGATTTGAGTGCACAACGTTTGGTTTAGGTTTGACAGCCATAATCACCTTTTTATTGCTTTCAATGCGTTTTTAGCGCATGATTGTACATTTGAGGTGAATGTGTCAAAATCTTAAAAATTAACAGGTGCCCAAGCAATTTCATGCTAGAATCATCATCCGGATGCCAAAATAAACTAAATACAGCAAAAGATTTGAGTGCACAACGTTTGGTTTAGATTTGACAGCCATAATCAGCAATTGTGTACATTTGAGCTGAATGTGTCAAAATCTTAAAAATTAACAGGTGCCCAAGCAATTTCATGCTAGAATCATCATCCGGATGCCAAAATAAACTAAATACAGCAAAAGATTTGAGTGCACAACGTTTGGTTTAGGTTTGACAGCCATAATCACCTTTTTATTGCTTTAAATGCGTTTTTAGCGCATGATTGTACATTTGAGCTGAATGTGTCAAAATCTTAAAAATTAACAGGTGCCCAAGCAATTTCATGCTAGAATCATCATCCGGATGCCAAAATAAACAAAATACAGCAAAAGATTTGAGTGCACAACGTTTGGTTTAGATTTGACAGCCATAATCAGCAATTGTGTACATTTGAGCTGAATGTGTCAAAATCTTAAAAATTAACAGGTGCCCAAGCAATTTCATGCTAGAATCATCATCCGGATGCCAAAATAAACTAAATACAGCAAAAGATTTGAGTGCACAACGTTTGGTTTAGGTTTGACAGCCATAATCACCTTTTTATTGCTTTAAATGCGTTTTTAGCGCATGATTGTACATTTGAGCTGAATGTGTCAAAATCTTAAAAATTAACAGGTGCCCAAGCAATTTCATGCTAGAATCATCATCCGGATGCCAAAATAAACTAAATACAGCAAAAGATTTGAGTGCACAACGTTTGGTTTAGATTTGACAGCCATAATCAGCAATTGTGTACATTTGAGCTGAATGTGTCAAAATCTTAGAAATTAACAGGTGCCCAAGCAATTTCATGCTAGAATCATCATCCGGATGCCAAAATAAACTAAATACAGCAAAAGATTTGAGTGCACAACGTTTGGTTTAGGTTTGACAGCCATAATCACCTTTTTATTGCTTTCAATGCGTTTTTAGCGCATGATTGTACATTTGAGGTGAATGTGTCAAAATCTTAAAAATTAACAGGTGCCCAAGCAATTTCATGCTAGAATCATCATCCGGATGCCAAAATAAACTAAATACAGCAAAAGATTTGAGTGCACAACGTTTGGTTTAGATTTGACAGCCATAATCAGCAATTGTGTACATTTGAGCTGAATGTGTCAAAATCTTAAAAATTAACAGGTGCCCAAGCAATTTCATGCTAGAATCATCATTCGGATGCCAAAATAAACTAAATACAGCAAAAGATTTGAGTGCACAACGTTTGGTTTAGGTTTGACAGCCATAATCACCTTTTTATTGCTTTAAATGCGTTTTTAGCGCATGATTGTACATTTGAGCTGAATGTGTCAAAATCTTAAAAATTAACAGGTGCCCAAGCAATTTCATGCTAGAATCATCATCCGGATGCCAAAATAAACAAAATACAGCAAAAGATTTGAGTGCACAACGTTTGGTTTAGATTTGACAGCCATAATCAGCAATTGTGTACATTTGAGCTGAATGTGTCAAAATCTTAAAAATTAACAGGTGCCCAAGCAATTTCATGCTAGAATCATCATCCGGATGCCAAAATAAACTAAATACAGCAAAAGATTTGAGTGCACAACGTTTGGTTTAGGTTTGACAGCCATAATCACCTTTTTATTGCTTTAAATGCGTTTTTAGCGCATGATTGTACATTTGAGCTGAATGTGTCAAAATCTTAAAAATTAACAGGTGCCCAAGCAATTTCATGCTAGAATCATCATCCGGATGCCAAAATAAACTAAATACAGCAAAAGATTTGAGTGCACAACGTTTGGTTTAGATTTGACAGCCATAATCAGCAATTGTGTACATTTGAGCTGAATGTGTCAAAATCTTAGAAATTAACAGGTGCCCAAGCAATTTCATGCTAGAATCATCATCCGGATGCCAAAATAAACTAAATACAGCAAAAGATTTGAGTGCACAACGTTTGGTTTAGGTTTGACAGCCATAATCACCTTTTTATTGCTTTCAATGCGTTTTTAGCGCATGATTGTACATTTGAGGTGAATGTGTCAAAATCTTAAAAATTAACAGGTGCCCAAGCAATTTCATGCTAGAATCATCATCCGGATGCCAAAATAAACTAAATACAGCAAAAGATTTGAGTGCACAACGTTTGGTTTAGATTTGACAGCCATAATCAGCAATTGTGTACATTTGAGCTGAATGTGTCAAAATCTTAAAAATTAACAGGTGCCCAAGCAATTTCATGCTAGAATCATCATCCGGATGCCAAAATAAACTAAATACAGCAAAAGATTTGAGTGCACAACGTTTGGTTTAGGTTTGACAGCCATAATCACCTTTTTATTGCTTTAAATGCGTTTTTAGCGCATGATTGTACATTTGAGCTGAATGTGTCAAAATCTTAAAAATTAACAGGTGCCCAAGCAATTTCATGCTAGAATCATCATCCGGATGCCAAAATAAACAAAATACAGCAAAAGATTTGAGTGCACAACGTTTGGTTTAGATTTGACAGCCATAATCAGCAATTGTGTACATTTGAGCTGAATGTGTCAAAATCTTAAAAATTAACAGGTGCCCAAGCAATTTCATGCTAGAATCATCATCCGGATGCCAAAATAAACTAAATACAGCAAAAGATTTGAGTGCACAACGTTTGGTTTAGGTTTGACAGCCATAATCACCTTTTTATTGCTTTAAATGCGTTTTTAGCGCATGATTGTACATTTGAGCTGAATGTGTCAAAATCTTAAAAATTAACAGGTGCCCAAGCAATTTCATGCTAGAATCATCATCCGGATGCCAAAATAAACTAAATACAGCAAAAGATTTGAGTGCACAACGTTTGGTTTAGATTTGACAGCCATAATCAGCAATTGTGTACATTTGAGCTGAATGTGTCAAAATCTTAGAAATTAACAGGTGCCCAAGCAATTTCATGCTAGAATCATCATCCGGATGCCAAAATAAACTAAATACAGCAAAAGATTTGAGTGCACAACGTTTGGTTTAGGTTTGACAGCCATAATCACCTTTTTATTGCTTTCAATGCGTTTTTAGCGCATGATTGTACATTTGAGGTGAATGTGTCAAAATCTTAAAAATTAACAGGTGCCCAAGCAATTTCATGCTAGAATCATCATCCGGATGCCAAAATAAACTAAATACAGCAAAAGATTTGAGTGCACAACGTTTGGTTTAGATTTGACAGCCATAATCAGCAATTGTGTACATTTGAGCTGAATGTGTCAAAATCTTAAAAATTAACAGGTGCCCAAGCAATTTCATGCTAGAATCATCATCCGGATGCCAAAATAAACTAAATACAGCAAAAGATTTGAGTGCACAACGTTTGGTTTAGGTTTGACAGCCATAATCACCTTTTTATTGCTTTAAATGCGTTTTTAGCGCATGATTGTACATTTGAGCTGAATGTGTCAAAATCTTAAAAATTAACAGGTGCCCAAGCAATTTCATGCTAGAATCATCATCCGGATGCCAAAATAAACAAAATACAGCAAAAGATTTGAGTGCACAACGTTTGGTTTAGATTTGACAGCCATAATCAGCAATTGTGTACATTTGAGCTGAATGTGTCAAAATCTTAAAAATTAACAGGTGCCCAAGCAATTTCATGCTAGAATCATCATCCGGATGCCAAAATAAACTAAATACAGCAAAAGATTTGAGTGCACAACGTTTGGTTTAGGTTTGACAGCCATAATCACCTTTTTATTGCTTTAAATGCGTTTTTAGCGCATGATTGTACATTTGAGCTGAATGTGTCAAAATCTTAAAAATTAACAGGTGCCCAAGCAATTTCATGCTAGAATCATCATCCGGATGCCAAAATAAACTAAATACAGCAAAAGATTTGAGTGCACAACGTTTGGTTTAGATTTGACAGCCATAATCAGCAATTGTGTACATTTGAGCTGAATGTGTCAAAATCTTAGAAATTAACAGGTGCCCAAGCAATTTCATGCTAGAATCATCATCCGGATGCCAAAATAAACTAAATACAGCAAAAGATTTGAGTGCACAACGTTTGGTTTAGGTTTGACAGCCATAATCACCTTTTTATTGCTTTCAATGCGTTTTTAGCGCATGATTGTACATTTGAGGTGAATGTGTCAAAATCTTAAAAATTAACAGGTGCCCAAGCAATTTCATGCTAGAATCATCATCCGGATGCCAAAATAAACTAAATACAGCAAAAGATTTGAGTGCACAACGTTTGGTTTAGATTTGACAGCCATAATCAGCAATTGTGTACATTTGAGCTGAATGTGTCAAAATCTTAAAAATTAACAGGTGCCCAAGCAATTTCATGCTAGAATCATCATTCGGATGCCAAAATAAACTAAATACAGCAAAAGATTTGAGTGCACAACGTTTGGTTTAGGTTTGACAGCCATAATCACCTTTTTATTGCTTTAAATGCGTTTTTAGCGCATGATTGTACATTTGAGCTGAATGTGTCAAAATCTTAAAAATTAACAGGTGCCCAAGCAATTTCATGCTAGAATCATCATCCGGATGCCAAAATAAACAAAATACAGCAAAAGATTTGAGTGCACAACGTTTGGTTTAGATTTGACAGCCATAATCAGCAATTGTGTACATTTGAGCTGAATGTGTCAAAATCTTAAAAATTAACAGGTGCCCAAGCAATTTCATGCTAGAATCATCATCCGGATGCCAAAATAAACTAAATACAGCAAAAGATTTGAGTGCACAACGTTTGGTTTAGGTTTGACAGCCATAATCACCTTTTTATTGCTTTAAATGCGTTTTTAGCGCATGATTGTACATTTGAGCTGAATGTGTCAAAATCTTAAAAATTAACAGGTGCCCAAGCAATTTCATGCTAGAATCATCATCCGGATGCCAAAATAAACTAAATACAGCAAAAGATTTGAGTGCACAACGTTTGGTTTAGATTTGACAGCCATAATCAGCAATTGTGTACATTTGAGCTGAATGTGTCAAAATCTTAGAAATTAACAGGTGCCCAAGCAATTTCATGCTAGAATCATCATCCGGATGCCAAAATAAACTAAATACAGCAAAAGATTTGAGTGCACAACGTTTGGTTTAGGTTTGACAGCCATAATCACCTTTTTATTGCTTTCAATGCGTTTTTAGCGCATGATTGTACATTTGAGGTGAATGTGTCAAAATCTTAAAAATTAACAGGTGCCCAAGCAATTTCATGCTAGAATCATCATCCGGATGCCAAAATAAACTAAATACAGCAAAAGATTTGAGTGCACAACGTTTGGTTTAGATTTGACAGCCATAATCAGCAATTGTGTACATTTGAGCTGAATGTGTCAAAATCTTAAAAATTAACAGGTGCCCAAGCAATTTCATGCTAGAATCATCATCCGGATGCCAAAATAAACTAAATACAGCAAAAGATTTGAGTGCACAACGTTTGGTTTAGGTTTGACAGCCATAATCACCTTTTTATTGCTTTAAATGCGTTTTTAGCGCATAATTGTACATTTGAGCTGAATGTGTCAAAATCTTAAAAATTAACAGGTGCCCAAGCAATTTCATGCTAGAATCATCATCCGGATGCCAAAATAAACAAAATACAGCAAAAGATTTGAGTGCACAACGTTTGGTTTAGATTTGACAGCCATAATCAGCAATTGTGTACATTTGAGCTGAATGTGTCAAAATCTTAAAAATTAACAGGTGCCCAAGCAATTTCATGCTAGAATCATCATCCGGATGCCAAAATAAACTAAATACAGCAAAAGATTTGAGTGCACAACGTTTGGTTTAGGTTTGACAGCCATAATCACCTTTTTATTGCTTTAAATGCGTTTTTAGCGCATGATTGTACATTTGAGCTGAATGTGTCAAAATCTTAAAAATTAACAGGTGCCCAAGCAATTTCATGCTAGAATCATCATCCGGATGCCAAAATAAACTAAATACAGCAAAAGATTTGAGTGCACAACGTTTGGTTTAGATTTGACAGCCATAATCAGCAATTGTGTACATTTGAGCTGAATGTGTCAAAATCTTAGAAATTAACAGGTGCCCAAGCAATTTCATGCTAGAATCATCATCCGGATGCCAAAATAAACTAAATACAGCAAAAGATTTGAGTGCACAACGTTTGGTTTAGGTTTGACAGCCATAATCACCTTTTTATTGCTTTCAATGCGTTTTTAGCGCATGATTGTACATTTGAGGTGAATGTGTCAAAATCTTAAAAATTAACAGGTGCCCAAGCAATTTCATGCTAGAATCATCATCCGGATGCCAAAATAAACTAAATACAGCAAAAGATTTGAGTGCACAACGTTTGGTTTAGATTTGACAGCCATAATCAGCAATTGTGTACATTTGAGCTGAATGTGTCAAAATCTTAAAAATTAACAGGTGCCCAAGCAATTTCATGCTAGAATCATCATTCGGATGCCAAAATAAACTAAATACAGCAAAAGATTTGAGTGCACAACGTTTGGTTTAGGTTTGACAGCCATAATCACCTTTTTATTGCTTTAAATGCGTTTTTAGCGCATGATTGTACATTTGAGCTGAATGTGTCAAAATCTTAAAAATTAACAGGTGCCCAAGCAATTTCATGCTAGAATCATCATCCGGATGCCAAAATAAACAAAATACAGCAAAAGATTTGAGTGCACAACGTTTGGTTTAGATTTGACAGCCATAATCAGCAATTGTGTACATTTGAGCTGAATGTGTCAAAATCTTAAAAATTAACAGGTGCCCAAGCAATTTCATGCTAGAATCATCATCCGGATGCCAAAATAAACTAAATACAGCAAAAGATTTGAGTGCACAACGTTTGGTTTAGGTTTGACAGCCATAATCACCTTTTTATTGCTTTAAATGCGTTTTTAGCGCATGATTGTACATTTGAGCTGAATGTGTCAAAATCTTAAAAATTAACAGGTGCCCAAGCAATTTCATGCTAGAATCATCATCCGGATGCCAAAATAAACTAAATACAGCAAAAGATTTGAGTGCACAACGTTTGGTTTAGATTTGACAGCCATAATCAGCAATTGTGTACATTTGAGCTGAATGTGTCAAAATCTTAGAAATTAACAGGTGCCCAAGCAATTTCATGCTAGAATCATCATCCGGATGCCAAAATAAACTAAATACAGCAAAAGATTTGAGTGCACAACGTTTGGTTTAGGTTTGACAGCCATAATCACCTTTTTATTGCTTTCAATGCGTTTTTAGCGCATGATTGTACATTTGAGGTGAATGTGTCAAAATCTTAAAAATTAACAGGTGCCCAAGCAATTTCATGCTAGAATCATCATCCGGATGCCAAAATAAACTAAATACAGCAAAAGATTTGAGTGCACAACGTTTGGTTTAGATTTGACAGCCATAATCAGCAATTGTGTACATTTGAGCTGAATGTGTCAAAATCTTAAAAATTAACAGGTGCCCAAGCAATTTCATGCTAGAATCATCATCCGGATGCCAAAATAAACTAAATACAGCAAAAGATTTGAGTGCACAACGTTTGGTTTAGGTTTGACAGCCATAATCACCTTTTTATTGCTTTAAATGCGTTTTTAGCGCATGATTGTACATTTGAGCTGAATGTGTCAAAATCTTAAAAATTAACAGGTGCCCAAGCAATTTCATGCTAGAATCATCATCCGGATGCCAAAATAAACAAAATACAGCAAAAGATTTGAGTGCACAACGTTTGGTTTAGATTTGACAGCCATAATCAGCAATTGTGTACATTTGAGCTGAATGTGTCAAAATCTTAAAAATTAACAGGTGCCCAAGCAATTTCATGCTAGAATCATCATCCGGATGCCAAAATAAACTAAATACAGCAAAAGATTTGAGTGCACAACGTTTGGTTTAGGTTTGACAGCCATAATCACCTTTTTATTGCTTTAAATGCGTTTTTAGCGCATGATTGTACATTTGAGCTGAATGTGTCAAAATCTTAAAAATTAACAGGTGCCCAAGCAATTTCATGCTAGAATCATCATCCGGATGCCAAAATAAACTAAATACAGCAAAAGATTTGAGTGCACAACGTTTGGTTTAGATTTGACAGCCATAATCAGCAATTGTGTACATTTGAGCTGAATGTGTCAAAATCTTAGAAATTAACAGGTGCCCAAGCAATTTCATGCTAGAATCATCATCCGGATGCCAAAATAAACTAAATACAGCAAAAGATTTGAGTGCACAACGTTTGGTTTAGGTTTGACAGCCATAATCACCTTTTTATTGCTTTCAATGCGTTTTTAGCGCATGATTGTACATTTGAGGTGAATGTGTCAAAATCTTAAAAATTAACAGGTGCCCAAGCAATTTCATGCTAGAATCATCATCCGGATGCCAAAATAAACTAAATACAGCAAAAGATTTGAGTGCACAACGTTTGGTTTAGATTTGACAGCCATAATCAGCAATTGTGTACATTTGAGCTGAATGTGTCAAAATCTTAAAAATTAACAGGTGCCCAAGCAATTTCATGCTAGAATCATCATCCGGATGCCAAAATAAACTAAATACAGCAAAAGATTTGAGTGCACAACGTTTGGTTTAGGTTTGACAGCCATAATCACCTTTTTATTGCTTTAAATGCGTTTTTAGCGCATGATTGTACATTTGAGCTGAATGTGTCAAAATCTTAAAAATTAACAGGTGCCCAAGCAATTTCATGCTAGAATCATCATCCGGATGCCAAAATAAACAAAATACAGCAAAAGATTTGAGTGCACAACGTTTGGTTTAGATTTGACAGCCATAATCAGCAATTGTGTACATTTGAGCTGAATGTGTCAAAATCTTAAAAATTAACAGGTGCCCAAGCAATTTCATGCTAGAATCATCATCCGGATGCCAAAATAAACTAAATACAGCAAAAGATTTGAGTGCACAACGTTTGGTTTAGGTTTGACAGCCATAATCACCTTTTTATTGCTTTAAATGCGTTTTTAGCGCATGATTGTACATTTGAGCTGAATGTGTCAAAATCTTAAAAATTAACAGGTGCCCAAGCAATTTCATGCTAGAATCATCATCCGGATGCCAAAATAAACTAAATACAGCAAAAGATTTGAGTGCACAACGTTTGGTTTAGATTTGACAGCCATAATCAGCAATTGTGTACATTTGAGCTGAATGTGTCAAAATCTTAGAAATTAACAGGTGCCCAAGCAATTTCATGCTAGAATCATCATCCGGATGCCAAAATAAACTAAATACAGCAAAAGATTTGAGTGCACAACGTTTGGTTTAGGTTTGACAGCCATAATCACCTTTTTATTGCTTTCAATGCGTTTTTAGCGCATGATTGTACATTTGAGGTGAATGTGTCAAAATCTTAAAAATTAACAGGTGCCCAAGCAATTTCATGCTAGAATCATCATCCGGATGCCAAAATAAACTAAATACAGCAAAAGATTTGAGTGCACAACGTTTGGTTTAGATTTGACAGCCATAATCAGCAATTGTGTACATTTGAGCTGAATGTGTCAAAATCTTAAAAATTAACAGGTGCCCAAGCAATTTCATGCTAGAATCATCATCCGGATGCCAAAATAAACTAAATACAGCAAAAGATTTGAGTGCACAACGTTTGGTTTAGGTTTGACAGCCATAATCACCTTTTTATTGCTTTAAATGCGTTTTTAGCGCATGATTGTACATTTGAGCTGAATGTGTCAAAATCTTAGAAATTAACAGGTGCCCAAGCAATTTCATGCTAGAATCATCATCCGGATGCCAAAATAAACTAAATACAGCAAAAGATTTGAGTGCACAACGTTTGGTTTAGGTTTGACAGCCATAATCACCTTTTTATTGCTTTCAATGCGTTTTTAGCGCATGATTGTACATTTGAGGTGAATGTGTCAAAATCTTAAAAATTAACAGGTGCCCAAGCAATTTCATGCTAGAATCATCATCCGGATGCCAAAATAAACTAAATACAGCAAAAGATTTGAGTGCACAACGTTTGGTTTAGATTTGACAGCCATAATCAGCAATTGTGTACATTTGAGCTGAATGTGTCAAAATCTTAAAAATTAACAGGTGCCCAAGCAATTTCATGCTAGAATCATCATCCGGATGCCAAAATAAACTAAATACAGCAAAAGATTTGAGTGCACAACGTTTGGTTTAGGTTTGACAGCCATAATCACCTTTTTATTGCTTTAAATGCGTTTTTAGCGCATGATTGTACATTTGAGCTGAATGTGTCAAAATCTTAAAAATTAACAGGTGCCCAAGCAATTTCATGCTAGAATCATCATCCGGATGCCAAAATAAACAAAATACAGCAAAAGATTTGAGTGCACAACGTTTGGTTTAGATTTGACAGCCATAATCAGCAATTGTGTACATTTGAGCTGAATGTGTCAAAATCTTAAAAATTAACAGGTGCCCAAGCAATTTCATGCTAGAATCATCATCCGGATGCCAAAATAAACTAAATACAGCAAAAGATTTGAGTGCACAACGTTTGGTTTAGGTTTGACAGCCATAATCACCTTTTTATTGCTTTAAATGCGTTTTTAGCGCATGATTGTACATTTGAGCTGAATGTGTCAAAATCTTAAAAATTAACAGGTGCCCAAGCAATTTCATGCTAGAATCATCATCCGGATGCCAAAATAAACTAAATACAGCAAAAGATTTGAGTGCACAACGTTTGGTTTAGATTTGACAGCCATAATCAGCAATTGTGTACATTTGAGCTGAATGTGTCAAAATCTTAGAAATTAACAGGTGCCCAAGCAATTTCATGCTAGAATCATCATCCGGATGCCAAAATAAACTAAATACAGCAAAAGATTTGAGTGCACAACGTTTGGTTTAGGTTTGACAGCCATAATCACCTTTTTATTGCTTTCAATGCGTTTTTAGCGCATGATTGTACATTTGAGGTGAATGTGTCAAAATCTTAAAAATTAACAGGTGCCCAAGCAATTTCATGCTAGAATCATCATCCGGATGCCAAAATAAACTAAATACAGCAAAAGATTTGAGTGCACAACGTTTGGTTTAGATTTGACAGCCATAATCAGCAATTGTGTACATTTGAGCTGAATGTGTCAAAATCTTAAAAATTAACAGGTGCCCAAGCAATTTCATGCTAGAATCATCATCCGGATGCCAAAATAAACTAAATACAGCAAAAGATTTGAGTGCACAACGTTTGGTTTAGGTTTGACAGCCATAATCACCTTTTTATTGCTTTAAATGCGTTTTTAGCGCATGATTGTACATTTGAGCTGAATGTGTCAAAATCTTAAAAATTAACAGGTGCCCAAGCAATTTCATGCTAGAATCATCATCCGGATGCCAAAATAAACTAAATACAGCAAAAGATTTGAGTGCACAACGTTTGGTTTAGGTTTGACAGCCATAATCACCTTTTTATTGCTTTAAATGCGTTTTTAGCGCATGATTGTACATTTGAGCTGAATGTGTCAAAATCTTAAAAATTAACAGGTGCCCAAGCAATTTCATGCTAGAATCATCATCCGGATGCCAAAATAAACAAAATACAGCAAAAGATTTGAGTGCACAACGTTTGGTTTAGATTTGACAGCCATAATCAGCAATTGTGTACATTTGAGCTGAATGTGTCAAAATCTTAAAAATTAACAGGTGCCCAAGCAATTTCATGCTAGAATCATCATCCGGATGCCAAAATAAACTAAATACAGCAAAAGATTTGAGTGCACAACGTTTGGTTTAGGTTTGACAGCCATAATCACCTTTTTATTGCTTTAAATGCGTTTTTAGCGCATGATTGTACATTTGAGCTGAATGTGTCAAAATCTTAAAAATTAACAGGTGCCCAAGCAATTTCATGCTAGAATCATCATCCGGATGCCAAAATAAACTAAATACAGCAAAAGATTTGAGTGCACAACGTTTGGTTTAGATTTGACAGCCATAATCAGCAATTGTGTACATTTGAGCTGAATGTGTCAAAATCTTAAAAATTAACAGGTGCCCAAGCAATTTCATGGTAGAATCATCATCCGGATGCCAAAATAAACTAAATACAGCAAAAGATTTGAGTGCACAACGTTTGGTTTAGGTTTGACAGCCATAATCACCTTTTTATTGCTTTAAATGCGTTTTTAGCGCATGATTGTACATTTGAGCTGAATGTGTCAAAATCTTAAAAATTAACAGGTGCCCAAGCAATTTCATGCTAGAATCATCATCCGGATGCCAAAATAAACTAAATACAGCAAAAGATTTGAGTGCACAACGTTTGGTTTAGATTTGACAGCCATAATCAGCAATTGTGTACATTTGAGCTGAATGTGTCAAAATCTTAAAAATTAACAGGTGCCCAAGCAATTTCATGCTAGAATCATCATC
>NW_027520347.1:0-123641 GCF_051991245.1 Festucalex cinctus
AGATTTGACAGCCATAATCAGCAATTGTGTACATTTGAGCTGAATGTGTCAAAATCTTAAAAATTAACAGGTGCCCAAGCAATTTCATGCTAGAATCATCATCCGGATGCCAAAATAAACTAAATACAGCAAAAGATTTGAGTGCACAACGTTTGGTTTAGATTTGACAGCCATAATCAGCAATTGTGTACATTTGAGCTGAATGTGTCAAAATCTTAAAAATTAACAGGTGCCCAAGCAATTTCATGCTAGAATCATCATCCGGATGCCAAAATAAACTAAATACAGCAAAAGATTTGAGTGCACAACGTTTGGTTTAGGTTTGACAGCCATAATCACCTTTTTATTGCTTTAAATGCGTTTTTAGCGCATGATTGTACATTTGAGCTGAATGTGTCAAAATCTTAAAAATTAACAGGTGCCCAAGCAATTTCATGCTAGAATCATCATCCGGATGCCAAAATAAACTAAATACAGCAAAAGATTTGAGTGCACAGCGTTTGGTTTAGATTTGACAGCCATAATCAGCAATTGTGTACATTTGAGCTGAATGTGTCAAAATCTTAAAAATTAACAGGTGCCCAAGCAATTTCATGCCAGGATCATCATCCGGATGCCAAAATAAACTAAATACAGCAAAAGATTTGAGTGCACAACGTTTGGTTTAGGTTTGACAGCCATAATCACCTTTTTATTGCTTTAAATGCGTTTTTAGCGCATGATTGTACATTTGAGCTGAATGTGTCAAAATCTTAAAAATTAACAGGTGCCCAAGCAATTTCATGCTAGAATCATCATCCGGATGCCAAAATAAACTAAATACAGCAAAAGATTTGAGTGCACAACGTTTGGTTTAGATTTGACAGCCATAATCAGCAATTGTGTACATTTGAGCTGAATGTGTAAAAATCTTAAAAATTAACAGGTGCCCAAGCAAATTCATGCTAGAATCATCATCCGGATGCCAAAATAAACTAAATACAGCAAAAGATTTGATTGCACAACGTTTGGTTTAGGTTTGACAGCCATAATCACCTTTTTATTGCTTTAAATGCGTTTTTAGCGCATGATTGTACATTTGAGCTGAATGTGTCAAAATCTTAAAAATTAACAGGTGCCCAAGCAATTTCATGCTAGAATCATCATCCGGTTGCCAAAATAAACTAAATACAGCAAAAGATTTGAGTGCACAACGTTTGGTTTAGGTTTGACAGCCATAATCACCTTTTTATTGCTTTAAATGCGTTTTTAGTGCATGATTGTACATTTGAGCTGAATGTGTCAAAATCTTAAAAATTAACAGGTGCCCAAGCAATTTCATGCTAGAATCATCATCCGGATGCCAAAATAAACTAAATACAGCAAAAGATTTGAGTGCACAACGTTTGGTTTAGATTTGACAGCCATAATCAGCAATTGTGTACATTTGAGCTGAATGTGTCAAAATCTTAAAAATTAACAGGTGCCCAAGCAATTTCATGCTAGAATCATCATCCGGATGCCAAAATAAACTAAATACAGCAAAAGATTTGAGTGCACAACGTTTGGTTTAGGTTTGACAGCCATAATCACCTTTTTATTGCTTTAAATGCGTTTTTAGCGCATGATTGTACATTTGAGCTGAATGTGTCAAAATCTTAAAAATTAACAGGTGCCCAAGCAATTTCATGCTAGAATCATCATCCGGATGCCAAAATAAACTAAATACAGCAAAAGATTTGAGTGCACAGCGTTTGGTTTAGATTTGACAGCCATAATCAGCAATTGTGTACATTTGAGCTGAATGTGTCAAAATCTTAAAAATTAACAGGTGCCCAAGCAATTTCATGCTAGAATCATCATCCGGATGCCAAAATAAACTAAATACAGCAAAAGATTTGAGTGCACAACGTTTGGTTTAGGTTTGACAGCCATAATCACCTTTTTATTGCTTTAAATGCGTTTTTAGCGCATGATTGTACATTTGAGCTGAATGTGTCAAAATCTTAAAAATTAACAGGTGCCCAAGCAATTTCATGCTAGAATCATCATCCGGATGCCAAAATAAACTAAATACAGCAAAAGATTTGAGTGCACAACGTTTGGTTTAGGTTTGACAGCCATAATCACCTTTTTATTGCTTTAAATGCGTTTTTAGCGCATGATTGTACATTTGAACTGAATGTGTCAAAATCTTAAAAATTAACAGGTGCCCAAGCAATTTCATGCTAGAATCATCATCCGGATGCCAAAATAAACTAAATACAGCAAAAGATTTGAGTGCACAACGTTTGGTTTAGATTTGACAGCCATAATCAGCAATTGTGTACATTTGAGCTGAATGTGTCAAAATCTTAAAAATTAACAGGTGCCCAAGCAATTTCATGCTAGAATCATCATCCGGATGCCAAAATAAACTAAATACAGCAAAAGATTTGAGTGCACAACGTTTGGTTTAGGTTTGACAGCCATAATCACCTTTTTATTGCTTTAAATGCGTTTTTAGCGCATGATTGTACATTTGAGCTGAATGTGTCAAAATCTTAAAAATTAACAGGTGCCCAAGCAATTTCATGCTAGAATCATCATCCGGATGCCAAAATAAACTAAATACAGCAAAAGATTTGAGTGCACAACGTTTGGTTTAGATTTGACAGCCATAATCAGCAATTGTGTACATTTGAGCTGAATGTGTCAAAATCTTAAAAATTAACAGGTGCCCAAGCAATTTCATGCTAGAATCATCATCCGGATGCCAAAATAAACTAAATACAGCAAAAGATTTGAGTGCACAACGTTTGGTTTAGGTTTGACAGCCATAATCACCTTTTTATTGCTTTAAATGCGTTTTTAGCGCATGATTGTACATTTGAGCTGAATGTGTCAAAATCTTAAAAATTAACAGGTGCCCAAGCAATTTCATGCTAGAATCATCATCCGGATGCCAAAATAAACTAAATACAGCAAAAGATTTGAGTGCACAGCGTTTGGTTTAGATTTGACAGCCATAATCAGCAATTGTGTACATTTGAGCTGAATGTGTCAAAATCTTAAAAATTAACAGGTGCCCAAGCAATTTCATGCTAGAATCATCATCCGGATGCCAAAATAAACTAAATACAGCAAAAGATTTGAGTGCACAACGTTTGGTTTAGGTTTGACAGCCATAATCACCTTTTTATTGCTTTAAATGCGTTTTTAGCGCATGATTGTACATTTGAGCTGAATGTGTCAAAATCCTAAAAATTAACAGGTGCCCAAGCAATTTCATGCTAGAATCATCATCCGGATGCCAAAATAAACTAAATACAGCAAAAGATTTGAGTGCACAGCGTTTGGTTTAGATTTGACAGCCATAATCAGCAATTGTGTACATTTGAGCTGAATGTGTCAAAATCTTAAAAATTAACAGGTGCCCAAGCAATTTCATGCTAGAATCATCATCCGGATGCCAAAATAAACTAAATACAGCAAAAGATTTGAGTGCACAACGTTTGGTTTAGATTTGACAGCCATAATCAGCAATTGTGTACATTTGAGCTGAATGTGTCAAAATCTTAAAAATTAACAGGTGCCCAAGCAATTTCATGCTAGAATCATCATCCGGATGCCAAAATAAACTAAATACAGCAAAAGATTTGAGTGCACAACGTTTGGTTTAGGTTTGACAGCCATAATCACCTTTTTATTGCTTTAAATGCGTTTTTAGCGCATGATTGTACATTTGAGCTGAATGTGTCAAAATCTTAAAAATTAACAGGTGCCCAAGCAATTTCATGCTAGAATCATCATCCGGATGCCAAAATAAACTAAATACAGCAAAAGATTTGAGTGCACAGCGTTTGGTTTAGATTTGACAGCCATAATCAGCAATTGTGTACATTTGAGCTGAATGTGTCAAAATCTTAAAAATTAACAGGTGCCCAAGCAATTTCATGCCAGGATCATCATCCGGATGCCAAAATAAACTAAATACAGCAAAAGATTTGAGTGCACAACGTTTGGTTTAGGTTTGACAGCCATAATCACCTTTTTATTGCTTTAAATGCGTTTTTAGCGCATGATTGTACATTTGAGCTGAATGTGTCAAAATCTTAAAAATTAACAGGTGCCCAAGCAATTTCATGCTAGAATCATCATCCGGATGCCAAAATAAACTAAATACAGCAAAAGATTTGAGTGCACAACGTTTGGTTTAGATTTGACAGCCATAATCAGCAATTGTGTACATTTGAGCTGAATGTGTAAAAATCTTAAAAATTAACAGGTGCCCAAGCAAATTCATGCTAGAATCATCATCCGGATGCCAAAATAAACTAAATACAGCAAAAGATTTGATTGCACAACGTTTGGTTTAGGTTTGACAGCCATAATCACCTTTTTATTGCTTTAAATGCGTTTTTAGCGCATGATTGTACATTTGAGCTGAATGTGTCAAAATCTTAAAAATTAACAGGTGCCCAAGCAATTTCATGCTAGAATCATCATCCGGTTGCCAAAATAAACTAAATACAGCAAAAGATTTGAGTGCACAACGTTTGGTTTAGGTTTGACAGCCATAATCACCTTTTTATTGCTTTAAATGCGTTTTTAGTGCATGATTGTACATTTGAGCTGAATGTGTCAAAATCTTAAAAATTAACAGGTGCCCAAGCAATTTCATGCTAGAATCATCATCCGGATGCCAAAATAAACTAAATACAGCAAAAGATTTGAGTGCACAACGTTTGGTTTAGATTTGACAGCCATAATCAGCAATTGTGTACATTTGAGCTGAATGTGTCAAAATCTTAAAAATTAACAGGTGCCCAAGCAATTTCATGCTAGAATCATCATCCGGATGCCAAAATAAACTAAATACAGCAAAAGATTTGAGTGCACAACGTTTGGTTTAGGTTTGACAGCCATAATCACCTTTTTATTGCTTTAAATGCGTTTTTAGCGCATGATTGTACATTTGAGCTGAATGTGTCAAAATCTTAAAAATTAACAGGTGCCCAAGCAATTTCATGCTAGAATCATCATCCGGATGCCAAAATAAACTAAATACAGCAAAAGATTTGAGTGCACAGCGTTTGGTTTAGATTTGACAGCCATAATCAGCAATTGTGTACATTTGAGCTGAATGTGTCAAAATCTTAAAAATTAACAGGTGCCCAAGCAATTTCATGCTAGAATCATCATCCGGATGCCAAAATAAACTAAATACAGCAAAAGATTTGAGTGCACAACGTTTGGTTTAGGTTTGACAGCCATAATCACCTTTTTATTGCTTTAAATGCGTTTTTAGCGCATGATTGTACATTTGAGCTGAATGTGTCAAAATCTTAAAAATTAACAGGTGCCCAAGCAATTTCATGCTAGAATCATCATCCGGATGCCAAAATAAACTAAATACAGCAAAAGATTTGAGTGCACAACGTTTGGTTTAGGTTTGACAGCCATAATCACCTTTTTATTGCTTTAAATGCGTTTTTAGCGCATGATTGTACATTTGAACTGAATGTGTCAAAATCTTAAAAATTAACAGGTGCCCAAGCAATTTCATGCTAGAATCATCATCCGGATGCCAAAATAAACTAAATACAGCAAAAGATTTGAGTGCACAACGTTTGGTTTAGATTTGACAGCCATAATCAGCAATTGTGTACATTTGAGCTGAATGTGTCAAAATCTTAAAAATTAACAGGTGCCCAAGCAATTTCATGCTAGAATCATCATCCGGATGCCAAAATAAACTAAATACAGCAAAAGATTTGAGTGCACAACGTTTGGTTTAGGTTTGACAGCCATAATCACCTTTTTATTGCTTTAAATGCGTTTTTAGCGCATGATTGTACATTTGAGCTGAATGTGTCAAAATCTTAAAAATTAACAGGTGCCCAAGCAATTTCATGCTAGAATCATCATCCGGATGCCAAAATAAACTAAATACAGCAAAAGATTTGAGTGCACAACGTTTGGTTTAGATTTGACAGCCATAATCAGCAATTGTGTACATTTGAGCTGAATGTGTCAAAATCTTAAAAATTAACAGGTGCCCAAGCAATTTCATGCTAGAATCATCATCCGGATGCCAAAATAAACTAAATACAGCAAAAGATTTGAGTGCACAACGTTTGGTTTAGGTTTGACAGCCATAATCACCTTTTTATTGCTTTAAATGCGTTTTTAGCGCATGATTGTACATTTGAGCTGAATGTGTCAAAATCTTAAAAATTAACAGGTGCCCAAGCAATTTCATGCTAGAATCATCATCCGGATGCCAAAATAAACTAAATACAGCAAAAGATTTGAGTGCACAGCGTTTGGTTTAGATTTGACAGCCATAATCAGCAATTGTGTACATTTGAGCTGAATGTGTCAAAATCTTAAAAATTAACAGGTGCCCAAGCAATTTCATGCTAGAATCATCATCCGGATGCCAAAATAAACTAAATACAGCAAAAGATTTGAGTGCACAACGTTTGGTTTAGGTTTGACAGCCATAATCACCTTTTTATTGCTTTAAATGCGTTTTTAGCGCATGATTGTACATTTGAGCTGAATGTGTCAAAATCCTAAAAATTAACAGGTGCCCAAGCAATTTCATGCTAGAATCATCATCCGGATGCCAAAATAAACTAAATACAGCAAAAGATTTGAGTGCACAGCGTTTGGTTTAGATTTGACAGCCATAATCAGCAATTGTGTACATTTGAGCTGAATGTGTCAAAATCTTAAAAATTAACAGGTGCCCAAGCAATTTCATGCTAGAATCATCATCCGGATGCCAAAATAAACTAAATACAGCAAAAGATTTGAGTGCACAACGTTTGGTTTAGATTTGACAGCCATAATCAGCAATTGTGTACATTTGAGCTGAATGTGTCAAAATCTTAAAAATTAACAGGTGCCCAAGCAATTTCATGCTAGAATCATCATCCGGATGCCAAAATAAACTAAATACAGCAAAAGATTTGAGTGCACAACGTTTGGTTTAGGTTTGACAGCCATAATCACCTTTTTATTGCTTTAAATGCGTTTTTAGCGCATGATTGTACATTTGAGCTGAATGTGTCAAAATCTTAAAAATTAACAGGTGCCCAAGCAATTTCATGCTAGAATCATCATCCGGATGCCAAAATAAACTAAATACAGCAAAAGATTTGAGTGCACAGCGTTTGGTTTAGATTTGACAGCCATAATCAGCAATTGTGTACATTTGAGCTGAATGTGTCAAAATCTTAAAAATTAACAGGTGCCCAAGCAATTTCATGCCAGAATCATCATCCGGATGCCAAAATAAACTAAATACAGCAAAAGATTTGAGTGCACAACGTTTGGTTTAGGTTTGACAGCCATAATCACCTTTTTATTGCTTTAAATGCGTTTTTAGCGCATGATTGTACATTTGAGCTGAATGTGTCAAAATCTTAAAAATTAACAGGTGCCCAAGCAATTTCATGCTAGAATCATCATCCGGATGCCAAAATAAACTAAATACAGCAAAAGATTTGAGTGCACAACGTTTGGTTTAGATTTGACAGCCATAATCAGCAATTGTGTACATTTGAGCTGAATGTGTCAAAATCTTAAAAATTAACAGGTGCCCAAGCAATTTCATGCTAGAATCATCATCCGGATGCCAAAATAAACTAAATACAGCAAAAGATTTGAGTGCACAACGTTTGGTTTAGGTTTGACAGCCATAATCACCTTTTTATTGCTTTAAATGCGTTTTTAGCGCATGATTGTACATTTGAGCTGAATGTGTCAAAATCTTAAAAATTAACAGGTGCCCAAGCAATTTCATGCTAGAATCATCATCCGGATGCCAAAATAAACTAAATACAGCAAAAGATTTGAGTGCACAGCGTTTGGTTTAGATTTGACAGCCATAATCAGCAATTGTGTACATTTGAGCTGAATGTGTCAAAATCTTAAAAATTAACAGGTGCCCAAGCAATTTCATGCTAGAATCATCATCCGGATGCCAAAATAAACTAAATACAGCAAAAGATTTGAGTGCACAACGTTTGGTTTAGGTTTGACAGCCATAATCACCTTTTTATTGCTTTAAATGCGTTTTTAGCGCATGATTGTACATTTGAGCTGAATGTGTCAAAATCTTAAAAATTAACAGGTGCCCAAGCAATTTCATGCTAGAATCATCATCCGGATGCCAAAATAAACTAAATACAGCAAAAGATTTGAGTGCACAACGTTTGGTTTAGGTTTGACAGCCATAATCACCTTTTTATTGCTTTAAATGCGTTTTTAGCGCATGATTGTACATTTGAGCTGAATGTGTCAAAATCTTAAAAATTAACAGGTGCCCAAGCAATTTCATGCTAGAATCATCATCCGGTTGCCAAAATAAACTAAATACAGCAAAAGATTTGAGTGCACAACGTTTGGTTTAGATTTGACAGCCATAATCAGCAATTGTGTACATTTGAGCTGAATGTGTCAAAATCTTAAAAATTAACAGGTGCCCAAGCAAATTCATGCTAGAATCATCATCCGGATGCCAAAATAAACTAAATACAGCAAAAGATTTGAGTGCACAACGTTTGGTTTAGGTTTGACAGCCATAATCACCTTTTTATTGCTTTAAATGCGTTTTTAGCGCATGATTGTACATTTGAACTGAATGTGTCAAAATCTTAAAAATTAACAGGTGCCCAAGCAATTTCATGCTAGAATCATCATCCGGATGCCAAAATAAACTAAATACAGCAAAAGATTTGAGTGCACAACGTTTGGTTTAGATTTGACAGCCATAATCAGCAATTGTGTACATTTGAGCTGAATGTGTCAAAATCTTAAAAATTAACAGGTGCCCAAGCAATTTCATGCTAGAATCATCATCCGGATGCCAAAATAAACTAAATACAGCAAAAGATTTGAGTGCACAACGTTTGGTTTAGGTTTGACAGCCATAATCACCTTTTTATTGCTTTAAATGCGTTTTTAGCGCATGATTGTACATTTGAGCTGAATGTGTCAAAATCTTAAAAATTAACAGGTGCCCAAGCAATTTCATGCTAGAATCATCATCCGGATGCCAAAATAAACTAAATACAGCAAAAGATTTGAGTGCACAACGTTTGGTTTAGATTTGACAGCCATAATCAGCAATTGTGTACATTTGAGCTGAATGTGTCAAAATCTTAAAAATTAACAGGTGCCCAAGCAATTTCATGCTAGAATCATCATCCGGATGCCAAAATAAACTAAATACAGCAAAAGATTTGAGTGCACAACGTTTGGTTTAGGTTTGACAGCCATAATCACCTTTTTATTGCTTTAAATGCGTTTTTAGCGCATGATTGTACATTTGAGCTGAATGTGTCAAAATCTTAAAAATTAACAGGTGCCCAAGCAATTTCATGCTAGAATCATCATCCGGATGCCAAAATAAACTAAATACAGCAAAAGATTTGAGTGCACAGCGTTTGGTTTAGATTTGACAGCCATAATCAGCAATTGTGTACATTTGAGCTGAATGTGTCAAAATCTTAAAAATTAACAGGTGCCCAAGCAATTTCATGCTAGAATCATCATCCGGATGCCAAAATAAACTAAATACAGCAAAAGATTTGAGTGCACAACGTTTGGTTTAGGTTTGACAGCCATAATCACCTTTTTATTGCTTTAAATGCGTTTTTAGCGCATGATTGTACATTTGAGCTGAATGTGTCAAAATCCTAAAAATTAACAGGTGCCCAAGCAATTTCATGCTAGAATCATCATCCGGATGCCAAAATAAACTAAATACAGCAAAAGATTTGAGTGCACAGCGTTTGGTTTAGATTTGACAGCCATAATCAGCAATTGTGTACATTTGAGCTGAATGTGTCAAAATCTTAAAAATTAACAGGTGCCCAAGCAATTTCATGCTAGAATCATCATCCGGATGCCAAAATAAACTAAATACAGCAAAAGATTTGAGTGCACAACGTTTGGTTTAGATTTGACAGCCATAATCAGCAATTGTGTACATTTGAGCTGAATGTGTCAAAATCTTAAAAATTAACAGGTGCCCAAGCAATTTCATGCTAGAATCATCATCCGGATGCCAAAATAAACTAAATACAGCAAAAGATTTGAGTGCACAACG
The DNA here is from genome assembly GCF_051991245.1 of Festucalex cinctus. NCBI lineage: Eukaryota > Metazoa > Chordata > Actinopteri > Syngnathiformes > Syngnathidae > Festucalex > Festucalex cinctus. The sequence goes on from NW_027520347.1 coordinate 10,085, forward strand.
TTTGGTTTAGGTTTGACAGCCATAATCACCTTTTTATTGCTTTAAATGCGTTTTTAGCGCATGATTGTACATTTGAGCTGAATGTGTCAAAATCTTAAAAATTAACAGGTGCCCAAGCAATTTCATGCTAGAATCATCATCCGGATGCCAAAATAAACTAAATACAGCAAAAGATTTGAGTGCACAGCGTTTGGTTTAGATTTGACAGCCATAATCAGCAATTGTGTACATTTGAGCTGAATGTGTCAAAATCTTAAAAATTAACAGGTGCCCAAGCAATTTCATGCCAGAATCATCATCCGGATGCCAAAATAAACTAAATACAGCAAAAGATTTGAGTGCACAACGTTTGGTTTAGGTTTGACAGCCATAATCACCTTTTTATTGCTTTAAATGCGTTTTTAGCGCATGATTGTACATTTGAGCTGTGAATGTGTCAAAATCTTAAAAATTAACAGGTGCCCAAGCAATTTCATGCTAGAATCATCATCCGGATGCCAAAATCAACTAAATACAGCAAAAGATTTGAGTGCACAGCGTTTGGTTTAGATTTGACAGCCATAATCAGCAATTGTGTACATTTGAGCTGAATGTGTCAAAATCTTAAAAATTAACAGGTGCCCAAGCAATTTCATGCTAGAATCATCATCCGGATGCCAAAATAAACTAAATACAGCAAAAGATTTGAGTGCACAACGTTTGGTTTAGGTTTGACAGCCATATTCACCTTTTTATTGCTTTAAATGCGTTTTTAGCGCATGATTGTACATTTGAGCTGAATGTGTCAAAATCTTAAAAATTAACAGGTGCCCAAGCAATTTCATGCTAGAATCATCATCCGGATGCCAAAATAAACTAAATACAGCAAAAGATTTGAGTGCACAGCGTTTGGTTTAGATTTGACAGCCATAATCAGCAATTGTGTACATTTGAGCTGAATGTGTCAAAATCTTAAAAATTAACAGGTGCCCAAGCAATTTCATGCTAGAATCATCATCCGGATGCCAAAATAAACTAAATACAGCAAAAGATTTGAGTGCACAACGTTTGGTTTAGGTTTGACAGCCATAATCACCTTTTTATTGCTTTAAATGCGTTTTTAGCGCATGATTGTACATTTGAGCTGAATGTGTCAAAATCTTAAAAATTAACAGGTGCCCAAGCAATTTCATGCTAGAATCATCATCCGGATGCCAAAATAAACTAAATACAGCAAAAGATTTGAGTGCACAGCGTTTGGTTTAGATTTGACAGCCATAATCAGCAATTGTGTACATTTGAGCTGAATGTGTCAAAATCTTAAAAATTAACAGGTGCCCAAGCAATTTCATGCTAGAATCATCATCCGGATGCCAAAATAAACTAAATACAGCAAAAGATTTGAGTGCACAACGTTTGGTTTAGGTTTGACAGCCATAATCACCTTTTTATTGCTTTAAATGCGTTTTTAGCGCATGATTGTACATTTGAGCTGAATGTGTCAAAATCTTAAAAATTAACAGGTGCCCAAGCAATTTCATGCTAGAATCATCATCCGGATGCCAAAATAAACTAAATACAGCAAAAGATTTGAGTGCACAACGTTTGGTTTAGGTTTGACAGCCATAATCACCTTTTTATTGCTTTAAATGCGTTTTTAGCGCATGATTGTACATTTGAGCTGAATGTGTCAAAATCTTAAAAATTAACAGGTGCCCAAGCAATTTCATGCTAGAATCATCATCCGGTTGCCAAAATAAACTAAATACAGCAAAAGATTTGAGTGCACAACGTTTGGTTTAGATTTGACAGCCATAATCAGCAATTGTGTACATTTGAGCTGAATGTGTCAAAATCTTAAAAATTAACAGGTGCCCAAGCAAATTCATGCTAGAATCATCATCCGGATGCCAAAATAAACTAAATACAGCAAAAGATTTGAGTGCACAACGTTTGGTTTAGGTTTGACAGCCATAATCACCTTTTTATTGCTTTAAATGCGTTTTTAGCGCATGATTGTACATTTGAGCTGAATGTGTCAAAATCTTAAAAATTAACAGGTGCCCAAGCAATTTCATGCTAGAATCATCATCCGGATGCCAAAATAAACTAAATACAGCAAAAGATTTGAGTGCACAACGTTTGGTTTAGATTTGACAGCCATAATCAGCAATTGTGTACATTTGAGCTGAATGTGTCAAAATCTTAAAAATTAACAGGTGCCCAAGCAATTTCATGCTAGAATCATCATCCGGATGCCAAAATAAACTAAATACAGCAAAAGATTTGAGTGCACAACGTTTGGTTTAGGTTTGACAGCCATAATCACCTTTTTATTGCTTTAAATGCGTTTTTAGCGCATGATTGTACATTTGAGCTGAATGTGTCAAAATCTTAAAAATTAACAGGTGCCCAAGCAATTTCATGCTAGAATCATCATCCGGATGCCAAAATAAACTAAATACAGCAAAAGATTTGAGTGCACAACGTTTGGTTTAGATTTGACAGCCATAATCAGCAATTGTGTACATTTGAGCTGAATGTGTCAAAATCTTAAAAATTAACAGGTGCCCAAGCAATTTCATGCTAGAATCATCATCTGGATGCCAAAATAAACTAAATACAGCAAAAGATTTGAGTGCACAACGTTTGGTTTAGGTTTGACAGCCATAATCACCTTTTTATTGCTTTAAATGCGTTTTTAGCGCATGATTGTACATTTGAGCTGAATGTGTCAAAATCTTAAAAATTAACAGGTGCCCAAGCAATTTCATGCTAGAATCATCATCCGGATGCCAAAATAAACTAAATACAGCAAAAGATTTGAGTGCACAGCGTTTGGTTTAGATTTGACAGCCATAATCAGCAATTGTGTACATTTGAGCTGAATGTGTCAAAATCTTAAAAATTAACAGGTGCCCAAGCAATTTCATGCTAGAATCATCACCCGGATGCCAAAATAAACTAAATACAGCAAAAGATTTGAGTGCACAACGTTTGGTTTAGGTTTGACAGCCATAATCACCTTTTTATTGCTTTAAATGCGTTTTTAGCGCATGATTGTACATTTGAGCTGAATGTGTCAAAATCCTAAAAATTAACAGGTGCCCAAGCAATTTCATGCTAGAATCATCATCCGGATGCCAAAATAAACTAAATACAGCAAAAGATTTGAGTGCACAGCGTTTGGTTTAGATTTGACAGCCATAATCAGCAATTGTGTACATTTGAGCTGAATGTGTCAAAATCTTAAAAATTAACAGGTGCCCAAGCAATTTCATGCTAGAATCATCATCCGGATGCCAAAATAAACTAAATACAGCAAAAGATTTGAGTGCACAACGTTTGGTTTAGATTTGACAGCCATAATCAGCAATTGTGTACATTTGAGCTGAATGTGTCAAAATCTTAAAAATTAACAGGTGCCCAAGCAATTTCATGCTAGAATCATCATCCGGATGCCAAAATAAACTAAATACAGCAAAAGATTTGAGTGCACAACGTTTGGTTTAGGTTTGACAGCCATAATCACCTTTTTATTGCTTTAAATGCGTTTTTAGCGCATGATTGTACATTTGAGCTGAATGTGTCAAAATCTTAAAAATTAACAGGTGCCCAAGCAATTTCATGCTAGAATCATCATCCGGATGCCAAAATAAACTAAATACAGCAAAAGATTTGAGTGCACAGCGTTTGGGGTAGATTTGACAGCCATAATCAGCAATTGTGTACATTTGAGCTGAATGTGTCAAAATCTTAAAAATTAACAGGTGCCCAAGCAATTTCATGCCAGAATCATCATCCGGATGCCAAAATAAACTAAATACAGCAAAAGATTTGAGTGCACAACGTTTGGTTTAGGTTTGGCAGCCATAATCACCTTTTTATTGCTTTAAATGCGTTTTTAGCGCATGATTGTACATTTGAGCTGAATGTGTCAAAATCTTAAAAATTAACAGGTGCCCAAGCAATTTCATGCTAGAATCATCATCCGGATGCCAAAATAAACTAAATACAGCAAAGGATTTGAGTGCACAACGTTTGGTTTAGATTTGACAGCCATAATCAGCAATTGTGTACATTTGAGCTGAATGTGTCAAAATCTTAAAAATTAACAGGAGCCCAAGCAATTTCATGCTAGAATCATCATCCGGATGCCAAAATAAACTAAATACAGCAAAAGATTTGAGTGCACAACGTTTGGTTTAGGTTTGACAGCCATAATCACCTTTTTATTGCTTTAAATGCGTTTTTAGCGCATGATTGTACATTTGAGCTGAATGTGTCAAAATCTTAAAAATTAACAGGTGCCCAAGCAATTTCATGCTAGAATCATCATCCGGATGCCAAAATAAACTAAATACAGCAAAGGATTTGAGTGCACAACGTTTGGTTTAGATTCGACAGCCATAATCAGCAATTGTGTACATTTGAGCTGAATGTGTCAAAATCTTAAAAATTAACAGGAGCCCAAGCAATTTCATGCTAGAATCATCATCCGGATGCCAAAATAAACTAAATACAGCAAAAGATTTGAGTGCACAACGTTTGGTTTAGGTTTGACAGCCATAATCACCTTTTTATTGCTTTAAATGCGTTTTTAGTGCATGATTGTACATTTGAGCTGAATGTGTCAAAATCTTAAAAATTAACAGGTGCCCAAGCAATTTCATGCTAGAATCATCATCCGGATGCCAAAATAAACTAAATACAGCAAAAGATTTGAGTGCACAACGTTTGGTTTAGATTTGACAGCCATAATCAGCAATTGTGTACATTTGAGCTGAATGTGTCAAAATCTTAAAAATTAACAGGTGCCCAAGCAATTTCATGCTAGAATCATCATCCGGATGCCAAAATAAACTAAATACAGCAAAAGATTTGAGTGCACAACGTTTGGTTTAGGTTTGACAGCCATAATCACCTTTTTATTGCTTTAAATGCGTTTTTAGCGCATGATTGTACATTTGAGCTGAATGTGTCAAAATCTTAAAAATTAACAGGTGCCCAAGCAATTTCATGCTAGAATCATCATCCGGATGCCAAAATAAACTAAATACAGCAAAAGATTTGAGTGCACAACGTTTGGTTTAGATTTGACAGCCATAATCAGCAATTGTGTACATTTGAGCTGAATGTGTCAAAATCTTAAAAATTAACAGGTGCCCAAGCAATTTCATGCTAGAATCATCATCCGGATGCCAAAATAAACTAAATACAGCAAAAGATTTGAGTGCACAACGTTTGGTTTAGGTTTGACAGCCATATTCACCTTTTTATTGCTTTAAATGCGTTTTTAGCTCATGATTGTACATTTGAGCTGAATGTGTCAAAATCTTAAAAATTAACAGGTGCCCAAGCAATTTCATGCTAGAATCATCATCCGGATGCCAAAATAAACTAAATACAGCAAAAGATTTGAGTGCACAGCGTTTGGTTTAGATTTGACAGCCATAATCAGCAATTGTGTACATTTGAGCTGAATGTGTCAAAATCTTAAAAATTAACAGGTGCCCAAGCAATTTCATGCTAGAATCATCATCCGGATTCCAAAATAAACTAAATACAGCAAAAGATTTGAGTGCACAACGTTTGGTTTAGGTTTGACAGCCATAATCACCTTTTTATTGCTTTAAATGCGTTTTTAGCGCATGATTGTACATTTGAGCTGAATGTGTCAAAATCTTAAAAATTAACAGGTGCCCAAGCAATTTCATGCTAGAATCATCATCCGGATGCCAAAATAAACTAAATACAGCAAAAGATTTGAGTGCACAGCGTTTGGTTTAGATTTGACAGCCATAATCAGCAATTGTGTACATTTGAGCTGAATGTGTCAAAATCTTAAAAATTAACAGGTGCCCAAGCAATTTCATGCTAGAATCATCATCCGGATGCCAAAATAAACTAAATACAGCAAAAGATTTGAGTGCACAACGTTTGGTTTAGGTTTGACAGCCATAATCACCTTTTTATTGCTTTAAATGCGTTTTTAGCGCATGATTGTACATTTGAGCTGAATGTGTCAAAATCTTAAAAATTAACAGGTGCCCAAGCAATTTCATGCTAGAATCATCATCCGGATGCCAAAATAAACTAAATACAGCAAAAGATTTGAGTGCACAGCGTTTGGTTTAGATTTGACAGCCATAATCAGCAATTGTGTACATTTGAGCTGAATGTGTCAAAATCTTAAAAATTAACAGGTGCCCAAGCAATTTCATGCTAGAATCATCATCCGGATGCCAAAATAAACTAAATACAGCAAAAGATTTGAGTGCACAACGTTTGGTTTAGATTTGACAGCCATAATCAGCAATTGTGTACATTTGAGCTGAATGTGTCAAAATCTTAAAAATTAACAGGTGCCCAAGCAATTTCATGCTAGAATCATCATCCGGATGCCAAAATAAACTAAATACAGCAAAAGATTTGAGTGCACAACGTTTGGTTTAGGTTTGACAGCCATAATCACCTTTTTATTGCTTTAAATGCGTTTTTAGCGCATGATTGTACATTTGAGCTGAATGTGTCAAAATCTTAAAAATTAACAGGTGCCCAAGCAATTTCATGCTAGAATCATCATCCGGATGCCAAAATAAACTAAATACAGCAAAAGATTTGAGTGCACAGCGTTTGGTTTAGATTTGACAGCCATAATCAGCAATTGTGTACATTTGAGCTGAATGTGTCAAAATCTTAAAAATTAACAGGTGCCCAAGCAATTTCATGCCAGAATCATCATCCGGATGCCAAAATAAACTAAATACAGCAAAAGATTTGAGTGCACAACGTTTGGTTTAGGTTTGACAGCCATAATCACCTTTTTATTGCTTTAAATGCGTTTTTAGCGCATGATTGTACATTTGAGCTGAATGTGTCAAAATCTTAAAAATTAACAGGTGCCCAAGCAATTTCATGCTAGAATCATCATCCGGATGCCAAAATAAACTAAATACAGCAAAAGATTTGAGTGCACAGCGTTTGGTTTAGATTTGACAGCCATAATCAGCAATTGTGTACATTTGAGCTGAATGTGTCAAAATCTTAAAAATTAACAGGTGCCCAAGCAATTTCATGCTAGAATCATCATCCGGATGCCAAAATAAACTAAATACAGCAAAAGATTTGAGTGCACAACGTTTGGTTTAGGTTTGACAGCCATAATCACCTTTTTATTGCTTTAAATGCGTTTTTAGCGCATGATTGTACATTTGAGCTGAATGTGTCAAAATCTTAAAAATTAACAGGTGCCCAAGCAATTTCATGCTAGAATCATCATCCGGATGCCAAAATAAACTAAATACAGCAAAAGATTTGAGTGCACAGCGTTTGGTTTAGATTTGACAGCCATAATCAGCAATTGTGTACATTTGAGCTGAATGTGTCAAAATCTTAAAAATTAACAGGTGCCCAAGCAATTTCATGCTAGAATCATCATCCGGATGCCAAAATAAACTAAATACAGCAAAAGATTTGAGTGCACAACGTTTGGTTTAGATTTGACAGCCATAATCAGCAATTGTGTACATTTGAGCTGAATGTGTCAAAATCTTAAAAATTAACAGGTGCCCAAGCAATTTCATGCTAGAATCATCATCCGGATGCCAAAATAAACTAAATACAGCAAAAGATTTGAGTGCACAACGTTTGGTTTAGATTTGACAGCCATAATCAGCAATTGTGTACATTTGAGCTGAATGTGTCAAAATCTTAAAAATTAACAGGTGCCCAAGCAATTTCATGCTAGAATCATCATCCGGATGCCAAAATAAACTAAATACAGCAAAAGATTTGAGTGCACAACGTTTGGTTTAGGTTTGACAGCCATAATCACCTTTTTATTGCTTTAAATGCGTTTTTAGCGCATGATTGTACATTTGAGCTGAATGTGTCAAAATCTTAAAAATTAACAGGTGCCCAAGCAATTTCATGCTAGAATCATCATCCGGATGCCAAAATAAACTAAATACAGCAAAAGATTTGAGTGCACAGCGTTTGGTTTAGATTTGACAGCCATAATCAGCAATTGTGTACATTTGAGCTGAATGTGTCAAAATCTTAAAAATTAACAGGTGCCCAAGCAATTTCATGCTAGAATCATCATCCGGTTGCCAAAATAAACTAAATACAGCAAAAGATTTGAGTGCACAACGTTTGGTTTAGGTTTGACAGCCATAATCACCTTTTTATTGCTTTAAATGCGTTTTTAGCGCATGATTGTACATTTGAGCTGAATGTGTCAAAATCTTAAAAATTAACAGGTGCCCAAGCCATTTCATGCTAGAATCATCATCCGGATGCCAAAATAAACTAAATACAGCAAAAGATTTGAGTGCACAACGTTTGGTTTAGATTTGACAGCCATAATCAGCAATTGTGTACATTTGAGCTGAATGTGTCAAAATCTTAAAAATTAACAGGTGCCCAAGCAATTTCATGCTAGAATCATCATCCGGATGCCAAAATAAACTAAATACAGCAAAAGATTTGAGTGCACAACGTTTGGTTTAGGTTTGACAGCCATAATCACCTTTTTATTGCTTTAAATGCGTTTTTAGCGCATGATTGTACATTTGAGCTGAATGTGTCAAAATCTTAAAAATTAACAGGTGCCCAAGCAATTTCATGCTAGAATCATCATCCGGATGCCAAAATAAACTAAATACAGCAAAAGATTTGAGTGCACAGCGTTTGGTTTAGATTTGACAGCCATAATCAGCAATTGTGTACATTTGAGCTGAATGTGTCAAAATCTTAAAAATTAACAGGTGCCCAAGCAATTTCATGCTAGAATCATCATCCGGATGCCAAAATAAACTAAATACAGCAAAAGATTTGAGTGCACAACGTTTGGTTTAGATTTGACAGCCATAATCAGCAATTGTGTACATTTGAGCTGAATGTGTCAAAATCTTAAAAATTAACAGGTGCCCAAGCAATTTCATGCTAGAATCATCATCCGGATGCCAAAATAAACTAAATACAGCAAAAGATTTGAGTGCACAACGTTTGGTTTAGGTTTGACAGCCATAATCACCTTTTTATTGCTTTAAATGCGTTTTTAGCGCATGATTGTACATTTGAGCTGAATGTGTCAAAATCTTAAAAATTAACAGGTGCCCAAGCAATTTCATGCTAGAATCATCATCCGGATGCCAAAATAAACTAAATACAGCAAAAGATTTGAGTGCACAACGTTTGGTTTAGATTTGACAGCCATAATCAGCAATTGTGTACATTTGAGCTGAATGTGTCAAAATCTTAAAAATTAACAGGTGCCCAAGCAATTTCATGCTAGAATCATCATCCGGATGCCAAAATAAACTAAATACAGCAAAAGATTTGAGTGCACAACGTTTGGTTTAGGTTTGACAGCCATAATCACCTTTTTATTGCTTTAAATGCGTTTTTAGCGCATGATTGTACATTTGAGCTGAATGTGTCAAAATCTTAAAAATTAACAGGTGCCCAAGCCATTTCATGCTAGAATCATCATCCGGATGCCAAAATAAACTAAATACAGCAAAAGATTTGAGTGCACAACGTTTGGTTTAGATTTGACAGCCATAATCAGCAATTGTGTACATTTGAGCTGAATGTGTCAAAATCTTAAAAATTAACAGGTGCCCAAGCAATTTCATGCTAGAATCATCATCCGGATGCCAAAATAAACTAAATACAGCAAAAGATTTGAGTGCACAACGTTTGGTTTAGGTTTGACAGCCATAATCACCTTTTTATTGCTTTAAATGCGTTTTTAGCGCATGATTGTACATTTGAGCTGAATGTGTCAAAATCTTAAAAATTAACAGGTGCCCAAGCAATTTCATGCTAGAATCATCATCCGGATGCCAAAATAAACTAAATACAGCAAAAGATTTGAGTGCACAGCGTTTGGTTTAGATTTGACAGCCATAATCAGCAATTGTGTACATTTGAGCTGAATGTGTCAAAATCTTAAAAATTAACAGGTGCCCAAGCAATTTCATGCTAGAATCATCATCCGGATGCCAAAATAAACTAAATACAGCAAAAGATTTGAGTGCACAACGTTTGGTTTAGATTTGACAGCCATAATCAGCAATTGTGTACATTTGAGCTGAATGTGTCAAAATCTTAAAAATTAACAGGTGCCCAAGCAATTTCAAGCTAGAATCATCATCCGGATGCCAAAATAAACTAAATACAGCAAAAGATTTGAGTGCACAACGTTTGGTTTAGGTTTGACAGCCATAATCACCTTTTTATTGCTTTAAATGCGTTTTTAGCGCATGATTGTACATTTGAGCTGAATGTGTCAAAATCTTAAAAATTAACAGGTGCCCAAGCAATTTCATGCTAGAATCATCATCCGGATGCCAAAATAAACTAAATACAGCAAAAGATTTGAGTGCACAGCGTTTGGTTTAGATTTGACAGCCATAATCAGCAATTGTGTACATTTGAGCTGAATGTGTCAAAATCTTAAAAATTAACAGGTGCCCAAGCAATTTCATGCTAGAATCATCATCCGGATGCCAAAATAAACTAAATACAGCAAAAGATTTGAGTGCACAACGTTTGGTTTAGATTTGACAGCCATAATCAGCAATAGGTCGCTTGCACATCGTAATGCATCATGGGAGTTTTTCCTTCGGGCGCCATATTGGGTGTCCGCCGGTTCACAAGGTACACTCGCGAGTTACACGGTAGAGCTTATCAACCTGATGTAATTTTCGCAGTATTTTCACGATTTACCGGAAGATCAAAAACAACGATACAGGCAGAAGGTGTCTCTGTGTGGCGGGATTGATCCTAATTACGTCCTGACCAAGGGTGATTTTTTTTTTGACGGAGAAAGCTTGCTGGCCAAATTTGACATCTCTGGACATCTTTCCCTACCTCGTGTTGACAACATGCTCCATAACACGCCAACAAATCCCTGGAGGCTTACAATTATTTTGTAAGCGGGTGGATACAGAGTGTAAACTTTAACATCGCATCAGAAGAAACGGTTGCTGTTGCACGTAAGTAAACCACATGGTGTTGGTAATTCTGCACACAAAAATGTTGATTTGTTCTCAGGCTTCCTGTTATCATTGTGTTTACATGCACAGCTAGGTTTACCTGATGTGGTTTTTCTAACAATTTTATAACAGGCAAATATGGCAGAGCATATAAGAATAAAAAGTAACTATGCACAGCCTCCCCGTGGCTTAATTAAATGCTACCCTTTCACTAGTTACATGTTAATCAACTTATTCTAAATGGTTAAGGTTAACCACTCTCAGAGGACGTATTTTTAGTTTCAGTTTCCAGTACAATAAAACGTGTTCATGGTAACTACTGAGCATACTGACAGCTTTTCTTATGATCTCACGGTTAAGGAGGCTGTCACAACACCCAATTTCTGTCTGGTGCCAGATGGCAACAATTCCCATCACTTGTCACGACAACACCAATAGTATTACCAGGTATGTATGGCTTTACTTTTTGTAGTTTCTTATTTAATTCTATGTTTCATATTTTCATTACAATGTTTGTAATATTTTCAGATTCAGGCACAGATGAGTTTAACTGGACGGACTTCTGCGACTTTGTGGTGTGGACAAAGTGTGATTGAGCGAGTCCACCCAGATCGCTCGTTTTGGCCAGTTGGAAAAGCCAGTTTTTTTTCCCCAAAATCCCCTCCTTACCTGAACTGCTCGGGAGAGCATTTACTAGATCAGCAGTGGACTTCCAGTGTTCCTGCTCAGCCGCTGTCACCTACCACTTGCTCATGTACTTCAAAGATGCGGAATAAAGTAGTTTTTTGTGCTGCAGCAGATTGTAAAATCAAATGATATCACTTGAAGTGTGCCAATCTAGACTGCCAAAAGGACAGTGGTTTTGTGACAAGTGTGAAACAAGGATTATTGGGAAAACTGAAACACAGTACTGGTACTTGTCTTACATTAAACAAATTTAAAAGAGAGCAACTTTTTCCTCTGTACATAGCATAATGAAAGTCATTGCGTACCCCATCAACATTACATCATACCGTCATCTCAGGATGGTAGGCACCTGTGCTAAAATAAACTACATTAATTAACAGTTCAATTTTTAACCCTGAAATTACTACATCTAATCATTATTCACTTCATTTTTTGTGCTTTTAGAAATAATAGAGATTTATGCCATTACTTTAAGAGGGACCATATTGCACATTGAGTCAAATCCTGTCATTTGTATTATGTATAGCTTTGTAAACAAACCCAACAATAGAATTTGTATAAACGCTGCCTTTATTAGCGCCAAACAAACAGTCGCATGTTGTCCTCCTCCAATGCTTTGATGCTCGCCTTCGTTTCCATCATGTCATTGGCAATCAAGTCGGTGTGGCATGAGATCCCTAAAGAAAAAAATAAATAAAAAATCACAAAAAAATACGGTACCAGTAATAGGTTTAATATAGTAAAGTAGTATAGTTTTTTTGTCAGTGTAAAAGAAATGTACACATTTTGTTGCATTTTTTAATGTATGAACATTGCTACAGGCAAATACTTATTTCTATAAACACTTCCAAATGTCTCTAAAATATAAGGTGCGTGTACACACACAAACAAACACATACATTCACTCATGCATACAATATATTATGTAATGAATTCTGAGTGGCATACCAGAGTCAATGATGTCAGCAGTACTTGAGGGTACAGGTTAGTGGAGCCATCTGGCTGCATAACTGCAACAATCTCTGCCACTTCGAGTCGTCTTTTCTTTGCTTGTCTCTCCTGTGCACGTTCATATCTTGGCACCGACTGGGCTGAGACATAGATGTTGTAACTTGGGACCCAACTTTAATGTTGGAGCCCAGTCGGGATGATTGGACAGAAAAACGGGCGCAGGGCGACCTGTTAAAATAAACAAATATATAAACAAATAAAATATGGAAAGACTGGTTATTTTACCGCAGTAGGGTGGCCGTGAATAAGTTCTTTAGCATGATGTGTAGGCTACCGGGGGTCTGTTTTCTTGCATCACCCCCGGGGGTCTGTTTTCTTGCATCAGCCCCTTCTGTCTCTTTTTTTTCCAAGTTTACATTTTGCCACCAAAAAACATGTTATCGGCATTAAAAGCCCAAGACTAATCAATCCAATTTCAGCAGTAAACACTTTGCACTGGCACTACTTGGGTGAAAATGTTCGATGTTAGCTTTCGGCTAACGTCCGCTAGCCAGCTTGTACTACCGAACTTGCTTGCTCATGAATCCAAAACATAAGCAACTTGCCCATATATGGGCGGTCGAAACGTTATTAATCCTCATGCATTAAATAAAGGTAAACAAGCTTACCGCTCACAAAGTGATCGCTGCACACACGAGCCCAAAGTAACGACTTCCCCCCGGAGTCCGCACTCCTCTGTCTCCAGGCCCTGGTTCCTAATTATTTTCGGAATTCGGAAAAAAGACCGACCATTTTCCCCCTTGGCTTTGTTCGAACAGCCAACGATGCAGCAACAATGTACCATTTTAAACGCAGAAAACAAACGTGATAGATACGTGTTAGACCGAATCGCTACGTAAATGGAGGCCACCCAGCATGGCGACTACGAGAAATCCGAGGCGGAAGTGACGACATGTGCAAGCGACCTATTGTGTACATTTGAGCTGAATGTGTCAAAATCTTAAAAATTAACAGGTGCCCAAGCAATTTCATGCTAGAATCATCATCCGGATGCCAAAATAAACTAAATACAGCAAAAGATTTGAGTGCACAACGTTTGGTTTAGGTTTGACAGCCATAATCACCTTTTTATTGCTTTAAATGCGTTTTTAGCGCATGATTGTACATTTGAGCTGAATGTGTCAAAATCTTAAAAATTAACAGGTGCCCAAGCAATTTCATGCTAGAATCATCATCCGGATGCCAAAATAAACTAAATACAGCAAAAGATTTGAGTGCACAACGTTTGGTTTAGATTTGACAGCCATAATCAGCAATTGTGTACATTTGAGCTGAATGTGTAAAAATCTTAAAAATTAACAGGTGCCCAAGCAAATTCATGCTAGAATCATCATCCGGATGCCAAAATAAACTAAATACAGCAAAAGATTTGATTGCACAACGTTTGGTTTAGGTTTGACAGCCATAATCACCTTTTTATCGCTTTAAATGCGTTTTTAGTGCATGATTGTACATTTGAGCTGAATGTGTCAAAATCTTAAAAATTAACAGGTGCCCAAGCAATTTCATGCTAGAATCATCATCCGGATGCCAAAATAAACTAAATACAGCAAAAGATTTGAGTGCACAACGTTTGGTTTAGATTTGACAGCCATAATCAGCAATTGTGTACATTTGAGCTGAATGTGTCAAAATCTTAAAAATTAACAGGTGCCCAAGCAATTTCATGCTAGAATCATCATCCGGATGCCAAAATAAACTAAATACAGCAAAAGATTTGAGTGCACAACGTTTGGTTTAGGTTTGACAGCCATAATCACCTTTTTATTGCTTTAAATGCGTTTTTAGCGCATGATTGTACATTTGAGCTGAATGTGTCAAAATCTTAAAAATTAACAGGTGCCCAAGCAATTTCATGCTAGAATCATCATCCGGATGCCAAAATAAACTAAATACAGCAAAAGATTTGAGTGCACAACGTTTGGTTTAGATTTGACAGCCATAATCAGCAATTGTGTACATTTGAGCTGAATGTGTCAAAATCTTAAAAATTAACAGGTGCCCAAGCAAATTCATGCTAGAATCATCATCCGGATGCCAAAATAAACTAAATACAGCAAAAGATTTGATTGCACAACGTTTGGTTTAGGTTTGACAGCCATAATCACCTTTTTATCGCTTTAAATGCGTTTTTAGTGCATGATTGTACATTTGAGCTGAATGTGTCAAAATCTTAAAAATTAACAGGTGCCCAAGCAATTTCATGCTAGAATCATCATCCGGATGCCAAAATAAACTAAATACAGCAAAAGATTTGAGTGCACAACGTTTGGTTTAGATTTGACAGCCATAATCAGCAATTGTGTACATTTGAGCTGAATGTGTCAAAATCTTAAAAATTAACAGGTGCCCAAGCAATTTCATGCTAGAATCATCATCCGGATGCCAAAATAAACTAAATACAGCAAAAGATTTGAGTGCACAACGTTTGGTTTAGGTTTGAAAGCCATAATCACCTTTTTATTGCTTTAAATGCGTTTTTAGCGCATGATTGTACATTTGAGCTGAATGTGTCAAAATCTTAAAAATTAACAGGTGCCCAAGCAATTTCATGCTAGAATCATCATCCGGATGCCAAAATAAACTAAATACAGCAAAAGATTTGAGTGCACAACGTTTGGTTTAGATTTGACAGCCATAATCAGCAATTGTGTACATTTGAGCTGAATGTGTCAAAATCTTAAAAATTAACAGGTGCCCAAGCAATTTCATGCTAGAATCATCATCCGGATGCCAAAATAAACTAAATACAGCAAAAGATTTGAGTGCACAACGTTTGGTTTAGGTTTGACAGCCATATTCACCTTTTTATTGCTTTAAATGCGTTTTTAGCGCATGATTGTACATTTGAGCTGAATGTGTCAAAATCTTAAAAATTAACAGGTGCCCAAGCAATTTCATGCTAGAATCATCATCCGGATGCCAAAATAAACTAAATACAGCAAAAGATTTGAGTGCACAGCGTTTGGTTTAGATTTGACAGCCATAATCAGCAATTGTGTACATTTGAGCTGAATGTGTCAAAATCTTAAAAATTAACAGGTGCCCAAGCAATTTCATGCTAGAATCATCATCCGGATTCCAAAATAAACTAAATACAGCAAAAGATTTGAGTGCACAACGTTTGGTTTAGGTTTGACAGCCATAATCACCTTTTTATTGCTTTAAATGCGTTTTTAGCGCATGATTGTACATTTGAGCTGAATGTGTCAAAATCTTAAAAATTAACAGGTGCCCAAGCAATTTCATGCTAGAATCATCATCCGGATGCCAAAATAAACTAAATACAGCAAAAGATTTGAGTGCACAACGTTTGGTTTAGATTTGACAGCCATAATCAGCAATTGTGTACATTTGAGCTGAATGTGTCAAAATCTTAAAAATTAACAGGTGCCCAAGCAATTTCATGCTAGAATCATCATCCGGATGCCAAAATAAACTAAATACAGCAAAAGATTTGAGTGCACAACGTTTGGTTTAGGTTTGACAGCCATAATCACCTTTTTATTGCTTTAAATGCGTTTTTAGCGCATGATTGTACATTTGAGCTGAATGTGTCAAAATCTTAAAAATTAACAGGTGCCCAAGCAATTTCATGCTAGAATCATCATCCGGATGCCAAAATAAACTAAATACAGCAAAAGATTTGAGTGCACAGCGTTTGGTTTAGATTTGACAGCCATAATCAGCAATTGTGTACATTTGAGCTGAATGTGTCAAAATCTTAAAAATTAACAGGTGCCCAAGCAATTTCATGCTAGAATCATCATCCGGATGCCAAAATAAACTAAATACAGCAAAAGATTTGAGTGCACAACGTTTGGTTTAGATTTGACAGCCATAATCAGCAATTGTGTACATTTGAGCTGAATGTGTCAAAATCTTAAAAATTAACAGGTGCCCAAGCAATTTCATGCTAGAATCATCATCCGGATGCCAAAATAAACTAAATACAGCAAAAGATTTGAGTGCACAACGTTTGGTTTAGGTTTGACAGCCATAATCACCTTTTTATTGCTTTAAATGCGTTTTTAGCGCATGATTGTACATTTGAGCTGAATGTGTCAAAATCTTAAAAATTAACAGGTGCTCAAGCAATTTCATGCTAGAATCATCATCCGGATGCCAAAATAAACTAAATACAGCAAAAGATTTGAGTGCACAACGTTTGGTTTAGATTTGACAGCCATAATCAGCAATTGTGTACATTTGAGCTGAATGTGTAAAAATCTTAAAAATTAACAGGTGCCCAAGCAAATTCATGCTAGAATCATCATCCGGATGCCAAAATAAACTAAATACAGCAAAAGATTTGATTGCACAACGTTTGGTTTAGGTTTGACAGCCATAATCACCTTTTTATTGCTTTAAATGCGTTTCTAGCGCATGATTGTACATTTGAGCTGAATGTGTCAAAATCTTAAAAATTAACAGGTGCCCAAGCAATTTCATGCTAGAATCATCATCCGGATGCCAAAATAAACTAAATACAGCAAAAGATTTGAGTGCACAACGTTTGGTTTAGATTTGACAGCCATAATCAGCAATTGTGTACATTTGAGCTGAATGTGTCAAAATCTTAAAACTTAACAGGTGCCCAAGCAATTTCATGCTAGAATCATCATCCGGATGCCAAAATAAACTAAATACAGCAAAAGATTTGAGTGCACAACGTTTGGTTTAGGTTTGACAGCCATAATCACCTTTTTATTGCTTTAAATGCGTTTTTAGCGCATGATTGTACATTTGAGCTGAATGTGTCAAAATCTTAAAAATTAACAGGTGCCCAAGCCATTTCATGCTAGAATCATCATCCGGATGCCAAAATAAACTAAATACAGCAAAAGATTTGAGTGCACAACGTTTGGTTTAGATTTGACAGCCATAATCAGCAATTGTGTACATTTGAGCTGAATGTGTCAAAATCTTAAAAATTAACAGGTGCCCAAGCAATTTCATGCTAGAATCATCATCCGGATGCCAAAATAAACTAAATACAGCAAAAGATTTGAGTGCACAATGTTTGGTTTAGGTTGGACAGCCATAATCACCTTTTTATTGCTTTAAATGCGTTTTTAGCGCATGATTGTACATTTGAGCTGAATGTGTCAAAATCTTAAAAATTAACAGGTGCCCAAGCAATTTCATGCTAGAATCATCATCCGGATGCCAAAATAAACTAAATACAGCAAAAGATTTGAGTGCACAGCGTTTGGTTTAGATTTGACAGCCATAATCAGCAATTGTGTACATTTGAGCTGAATGTGTCAAAATCTTAAAAATTAACAGGTGCCCAAGCAATTTCACGCTAGAATCATCATCCGGATGCCAAAATAAACTAAATACAGCAAAAGATTTGAGTGCACAACGTTTGGTTTAGGTTTGACAGCCATAATCACCTTTTTATTGCTTTAAATGCGTTTTTAGCGCATGATTGTACATTTGAGCTGAATGTGTCAAAATCTTAAAAATTAACAGGTGCCCAAGCAATTTCATGCTAGAATCATCATCCGGATGCCAAAATAAACTAAATACAGCAAAAGATTTGAGTGCACAATGTTTGGTTTAGGTTGGACAGCCATAATCACCTTTTTATTGCTTTAAATGCGTTTTTAGCGCATGATTGTACATTTGAGCTGAATGTGTCAAAATCTTAAAAATTAACAGGTGCCCAAGCAATTTCATGCTAGAATCATCATCCGGATGCCAAAATAAACTAAATACAGCAAAAGATTTGAGTGCACAGCGTTTGGTTTAGATTTGACAGCCATAATCAGCAATTGTGTACATTTGAGCTGAATGTGTCAAAATCTTAAAAATTAACAGGTGCCCAAGCAATTTCACGCTAGAATCATCATCCGGATGCCAAAATAAACTAAATACAGCAAAAGATTTGAGTGCACAACGTTTGGTTTAGGTTTGACAGCCATAATCACCTTTTTATTGCTTTAAATGCGTTTTTAGCGCATGATTGTACATTTGAGCTGAATGTGTCAAAATCTTAAAAATTAACAGGTGCCCAAGCAATTTCATGCTAGAATCATCATCCGGATGCCAAAATAAACTAAATACAGCAAAAGATTTGAGTGCACAGCGTTTGGTTTAGATTTGACAGCCATAATCAGCAATTGTGTACATTTGAGCTGAATGTGTCAAAATCTTAAAAATTAACAGGTGCCCAAGCAATTTCATGCTAGAATCATCATCCGGATGCCAAAATAAACTAAATACAGCAAAAGATTTGAGTGCACAACGTTTGGTTTAGATTTGACAGCCATAATCAGCAATTGTGTACATTTGAGCTGAATGTGTCAAAATCTTAAAAATTAACAGGTGCCCAAGCAATTTCATGCTAGAACCATCATCCGGATGCCAAAATAAACTAAATACAGCAAAAGATTTGAGTGCACAGCGTTTGGTTTAGATTTGACAGCCATAATCAGCAATTGTGTACATTTGAGCTGAATGTGTCAAAATCTTAAAAATTAACAGGTGCCCAAGCAATTTCATGCTAGAATCATCATCCGGTTGCCAAAATAAACTAAATACAGCAAAAGATTTGAGTGCACAACGTTTGGTTTAGGTTTGACAGCCATAATCACCTTTTTATTGCTTTAAATGCGTTTTTAGCGCATGATTGTACATTTGAGCTGAATGTGTCAAAATCTTAAAAATTAACAGGTGCCCAAGCCATTTCATGCTAGAATCATCATCCGGATGCCAAAATAAACTAAATACAGCAAAAGATTTGAGTGCACAACGTTTGGTTTAGATTTGACAGCCATAATCAGCAATTGTGTACATTTGAGCTGAATGTGTCAAAATCTTAAAAATTAACAGGTGCCCAAGCAATTTCACGCTAGAATCATCATCCGGATGCCAAAATAAACTAAATACAGCAAAAGATTTGAGTGCACAACGTTTGGTTTAGGTTTGACAGCCATAATCACCTTTTTATTGCTTTAAATGCGTTTTTAGCGCATGATTGTACATTTGAGCTGAATGTGTCAAAATCTTAAAAATTAACAGGTGCCCAAGCAATTTCATGCTAGAATCATCATCCGGATGCCAAAATAAACTAAATACAGCAAAAGATTTGAGTGCACAGCGTTTGGTTTAGATTTGACAGCCATAATCAGCAATTGTGTACATTTGAGCTGAATGTGTCAAAATCTTAAAAATTAACAGGTGCCCAAGCAATTTCATGCTAGAATCATCATCCGGATGCCAAAATAAACTAAATACAGCAAAAGATTTGAGTGCACAACGTTTGGTTTAGATTTGACAGCCATAATCAGCAATTGTGTACATTTGAGCTGAATGTGTCAAAATCTTAAAAATTAACAGGTGCCCAAGCAATTTCATGCTAGAATCATCATCCGGATGCCAAAATAAACTAAATACAGCAAAAGATTTGAGTGCACAACGTTTGGTTTAGGTTTGACAGCCATAATCACCTTTTTATTGCTTTAAATGCGTTTTTAGCGCATGATTGTACATTTGAGCTGAATGTGTCAAAATCTTAAAAATTAACAGGTGCCCAAGCAATTTCATGCTAGAATCATCATCCGGATGCCAAAATAAACTAAATACAGCAAAAGATTTGAGTGCACAACGTTTGGTTTAGATTTGACAGCCATAATCAGCAATTGTGTACATTTGAGCTGAATGTGTCAAAATCTTAAAAATTAACAGGTGCCCAAGCAATTTCATGCTAGAATCATCATCCGGATGCCAAAATAAACTAAATACAGCAAAAGATTTGAGTGCACAATGTTTGGTTTAGGTTGGACAGCCATAATCACCTTTTTATTGCTTTAAATGCGTTTTTAGCGCATGATTGTACATTTGAGCTGAATGTGTCAAAATCTTAAAAATTAACAGGTGCCCAAGCAATTTCATGCTAGAATCATCATCCGGTTGCCAAAATAAACTAAATACAGCAAAAGATTTGAGTGCACAACGTTTGGTTTAGGTTTGACAGCCATAATCACCTTTTTATTGCTTTAAATGCGTTTTTAGCGCATGATTGTACATTTGAGCTGAATGTGTCAAAATCTTAAAAATTAACAGGTGCCCAAGCCATTTCATGCTAGAATCATCATCCGGATGCCAAAATAAACTAAATACAGCAAAAGATTTGAGTGCACAACGTTTGGTTTAGATTTGACAGCCATAATCAGCAATTGTGTACATTTGAGCTGAATGTGTCAAAATCTTAAAAATTAACAGGTGCCCAAGCAATTTCACGCTAGAATCATCATCCGGATGCCAAAATAAACTAAATACAGCAAAAGATTTGAGTGCACAACGTTTGGTTTAGGTTTGACAGCCATAATCACCTTTTTATTGCTTTAAATGCGTTTTTAGCGCATGATTGTACATTTGAGCTGAATGTGTCAAAATCTTAAAAATTAACAGGTGCCCAAGCAATTTCATGCTAGAATCATCATCCGGATGCCAAAATAAACTAAATACAGCAAAAGATTTGAGTGCACAACGTTTGGTTTAGATTTGACAGCCATAATCAGCAATTGTGTACATTTGAGCTGAATGTGTCAAAATCTTAAAAATTAACAGGTGCCCAAGCAATTTCATGCTAGAATCATCATCCGGATGCCAAAATAAACTAAATACAGCAAAAGATTTGAGTGCACAATGTTTGGTTTAGGTTGGACAGCCATAATCACCTTTTTATTGCTTTAAATGCGTTTTTAGCGCATGATTGTACATTTGAGCTGAATGTGTCAAAATCTTAAAAATTAACAGGTGCCCAAGCAATTTCATGCTAGAATCATCATCCGGATGCCAAAATAAACTAAATACAGCAAAAGATTTGAGTGCACAGCGTTTGGTTTAGATTTGACAGCCATAATCAGCAATTGTGTACATTTGAGCTGAATGTGTCAAAATCTTAAAAATTAACAGGTGCCCAAGCAATTTCATGCTAGAATCATCATCCGGTTGCCAAAATAAACTAAATACAGCAAAAGATTTGAGTGCACAACGTTTGGTTTAGGTTTGACAGCCATAATCACCTTTTTATTGCTTTAAATGCGTTTTTAGCGCATGATTGTACATTTGAGCTGAATGTGTCAAAATCTTAAAAATTAACAGGTGCCCAAGCCATTTCATGCTAGAATCATCATCCGGATGCCAAAATAAACTAAATACAGCAAAAGATTTGAGTGCACAACGTTTGGTTTAGATTTGACAGCCATAATCAGCAATTGTGTACATTTGAGCTGAATGTGTCAAAATCTTAAAAATTAACAGGTGCCCAAGCAATTTCACGCTAGAATCATCATCCGGATGCCAAAATAAACTAAATACAGCAAAAGATTTGAGTGCACAACGTTTGGTTTAGGTTTGACAGCCATAATCACCTTTTTATTGCTTTAAATGCGTTTTTAGCGCATGATTGTACATTTGAGCTGAATGTGTCAAAATCTTAAAAATTAACAGGTGCCCAAGCAATTTCATGCTAGAATCATCATCCGGATGCCAAAATAAACTAAATACAGCAAAAGATTTGAGTGCACAGCGTTTGGTTTAGATTTGACAGCCATAATCAGCAATTGTGTACATTTGAGCTGAATGTGTCAAAATCTTAAAAATTAACAGGTGCCCAAGCAATTTCATGCTAGAATCATCATCCGGATGCCAAAATAAACTAAATACAGCAAAAGATTTGAGTGCACAACGTTTGGTTTAGATTTGACAGCCATAATCAGCAATTGTGTACATTTGAGCTGAATGTGTCAAAATCTTAAAAATTAACAGGTGCCCAAGCAATTTCATGCTAGAATCATCATCCGGATGCCAAAATAAACTAAATACAGCAAAAGATTTGAGTGCACAACGTTTGGTTTAGGTTTGACAGCCATAATCACCTTTTTATTGCTTTAAATGCGTTTTTAGCGCATGATTGTACATTTGAGCTGAATGTGTCAAAATCTTAAAAATTAACAGGTGCCCAAGCAATTTCATGCTAGAATCATCATCCGGATGCCAAAATAAACTAAATACAGCAAAAGATTTGAGTGCACAACGTTTGGTTTAGATTTGACAGCCATAATCAGCAATTGTGTACATTTGAGCTGAATGTGTCAAAATCTTAAAAATTAACAGGTGCCCAAGCAATTTCATGCTAGAATCATCATCCGGATGCCAAAATAAACTAAATACAGCAAAAGATTTGAGTGCACAACGTTTGGTTTAGGTTTGACAGCCATAATCACCTTTTTATTGCTTTAAATGCGTTTTTAGCGCATGATTGTACATTTGAGCTGAATGTGTCAAAATCTTAAAAATTAACAGGTGCCCAAGCAATTTCATGCTAGAATCATCATCCGGATGCCAAAATAAACTAAATACAGCAAAAGATTTGAGTGCACAGCGTTTGGTTTAGATTTGACAGCCATAATCAGCAATTGTGTACATTTGAGCTGAATGTGTCAAAATCTTAAAAATTAACAGGTGCCCAAGCAATTTCATGCTAGAATCATCATCCGGATGCCAAAATAAACTAAATACAGCAAAAGATTTGAGTGCACAACGTTTGGTTTAGATTTGACAGCCATAATCAGCAATTGTGTACATTTGAGCTGAATGTGTCAAAATCTTAAAAATTAACAGGTGCCCAAGCAATTTCATGCTAGAATCATCATCCGGATGCCAAAATAAACTAAATACAGCAAAAGATTTGAGTGCACAACGTTTGGTTTAGGTTTGACAGCCATAATCACCTTTTTATTGCTTTAAATGCGTTTTTAGCGCATGATTGTACATTTGAGCTGAATGTGTCAAAATCTTAAAAATTAACAGGTGCCCAAGCCATTTCATGCTAGAATCATCATCCGGATGCTAAAATAAACTAAATACAGCAAAAGATTTGAGTGCACAACGTTTGGTTTAGATTTGACAGCCATAATCAGCAATTGTGTACATTTGAGCTGAATGTGTCAAAATCTTAAAAATTAACAGGTGCCCAAGCAATTTCATGCTAGAATCATCATCCGGATGCCAAAATAAACTAAATACAGCAAAAGATTTGAGTGCACAATGTTTGGTTTAGGTTTGACAGCCATAATCACCTTTTTATTGCTTTAAATGCGTTTTTAGCGCATGATTGTACATTTGAGCTGAATGTGTCAAAATCTTAAAAATTAACAGGTGCCCAAGCAATTTCATGCTAGAATCATCATCCGGATGCCAAAATAAACTAAATACAGCAAAAGATTTGAGTGCACAGCGTTTGGTTTAGATTTGACAGCCATAATCAGCAATTGTGTACATTTGAGCTGAATGTGTCAAAATCTTAAAAATTAACAGGTGCCCAAGCAATTTCATGCTAGAATCATCATCCGGTTGCCAAAATAAACTAAATACAGCAAAAGATTTGAGTGCACAACGTTTGGTTTAGGTTTGACAGCCATAATCACCTTTTTATTGCTTTAAATGCGTTTTTAGCGCATGATTGTACATTTGAGCTGAATGTGTCAAAATCTTAAAAATTAACAGGTGCCCAAGCCATTTCATGCTAGAATCATCATCCGGATGCCAAAATAAACTAAATACAGCAAAAGATTTGAGTGCACAACGTTTGGTTTAGATTTGACAGCCATAATCAGCAATTGTGTACATTTGAGCTGAATGTGTCAAAATCTTAAAAATTAACAGGTGCCCAAGCAATTTCATGCTAGAATCATCATCCGGATGCCAAAATAAACTAAATACAGCAAAAGATTTGAGTGCACAACGTTTGGTTTAGGTTTGACAGCCATAATCACCTTTTTATTGCTTTAAATGCGTTTTTAGCGCATGATTGTACATTTGAGCTGAATGTGTCAAAATCTTAAAAATTAACAGGTGCCCAAGCAATTTCATGCTAGAATCATCATCCGGATGCCAAAATAAACTAAATACAGCAAAAGATTTGAGTGCACAGCGTTTGGTTTAGATTTGACAGCCATAATCAGCAATTGTGTACATTTGAGCTGAATGTGTCAAAATCTTAAAAATTAACAGGTGCCCAAGCAATTTCATGCTAGAATCATCATCCGGATGCCAAAATAAACTAAATACAGCAAAAGATTTGAGTGCACAACGTTTGGTTTAGATTTGACAGCCATAATCAGCAATTGTGTACATTTGAGCTGAATGTGTCAAAATCTTAAAAATTAACAGGTGCCCAAGCAATTTCATGCTAGAATCATCATCCGGATGCCAAAATAAACTAAATACAGCAAAAGATTTGAGTGCACAACGTTTGGTTTAGGTTTGACAGCCATAATCACCTTTTTATTGCTTTAAATGCGTTTTTAGCGCATGATTGTACATTTGAGCTGAATGTGTCAAAATCTTAAAAATTAACAGGTGCCCAAGCAATTTCATGCTAGAATCATCATCCGGATGCCAAAATAAACTAAATACAGCAAAAGATTTGAGTGCACAACGTTTGGTTTAGATTTGACAGCCATAATCAGCAATTGTGTACATTTGAGCTGAATGTGTCAAAATCTTAAAAATTAACAGGTGCCCAAGCAATTTCATGCTAGAATCATCATCCGGATGCCAAAATAAACTAAATACAGCAAAAGATTTGAGTGCACAACGTTTGGTTTAGGTTTGACAGCCATAATCACCTTTTTATTGCTTTAAATGCGTTTTTAGCGCATGATTGTACATTTGAGCTGAATGTGTCAAAATCTTAAAAATTAACAGGTGCCCAAGCAATTTCATGCTAGAATCATCATCCGGATGCCAAAATAAACTAAATACAGCAAAAGATTTGAGTGCACAGCGTTTGGTTTAGATTTGACAGCCATAATCAGCAATTGTGTACATTTGAGCTGAATGTGTCAAAATCTTAAAAATTAACAGGTGCCCAAGCAATTTCATGCTAGAATCATCATCCGGATGCCAAAATAAACTAAATACAGCAAAAGATTTGAGTGCACAACGTTTGGTTTAGATTTGACAGCCATAATCAGCAATTGTGTACATTTGAGCTGAATGTGTCAAAATCTTAAAAATTAACAGGTGCCCAAGCAATTTCATGCTAGAATCATCATCCGGATGCCAAAATAAACTAAATACAGCAAAAGATTTGAGTGCACAACGTTTGGTTTAGGTTTGACAGCCATAATCACCTTTTTATTGCTTTAAATGCGTTTTTAGCGCATGATTGTACATTTGAGCTGAATGTGTCAAAATCTTAAAAATTAACAGGTGCTCAAGCAATTTCATGCTAGAATCATCATCCGGATGCCAAAATAAACTAAATACAGCAAAAGATTTGAGTGCACAACGTTTGGTTTAGATTTGACAGCCATAATCAGCAATTGTGTACATTTGAGCTGAATGTGTAAAAATCTTAAAAATTAACAGGTGCCCAAGCAAATTCATGCTAGAATCATCATCCGGATGCCAAAATAAACTAAATACAGCAAAAGATTTGATTGCACAACGTTTGGTTTAGGTTTGACAGCCATAATCACCTTTTTATTGCTTTAAATGCGTTTCTAGCGCATGATTGTACATTTGAGCTGAATGTGTCAAAATCTTAAAAATTAACAGGTGCCCAAGCAATTTCATGCTAGAATCATCATCCGGATGCCAAAATAAACTAAATACAGCAAAAGATTTGAGTGCACAACGTTTGGTTTAGATTTGACAGCCATAATCAGCAATTGTGTACATTTGAGCTGAATGTGTCAAAATCTTAAAAATTAACAGGTGCCCAAGCAATTTCATGCTAGAATCATCATCCGGATGCCAAAATAAACTAAATACAGCAAAAGATTTGAGTGCACAACGTTTGGTTTAGATTTGACAGCCATAATCAGCAATTGTGTACATTTGAGCTGAATGTGTCAAAATCTTAAAAATTAACAGGTGCCCAAGCAATTTCATGCTAGAATCATCATCCGGATGCCAAAATAAACTAAATACAGCAAAAGATTTGAGTGCACAACGTTTGGTTTAGATTTGACAGCCATAATCAGCAATAGGTCGCTTGCACATCGTAATGCATCATGGGAGTTTTTCCTTCGGGCGCCATATTGGGTGTCCGCCGGTTCACAAGGTACACTCGCGAGTTACACGGTAGAGCTTATCAACCTGATGTAATTTTCGCAGTATTTTCACGATTTACCGGAAGATCAAAAACAACGATACAGGCAGAAGGTGTCTCTGTGTGGCGGGATTGATCCTAATTACGTCCTGACCAAGGGTGATTTTTTTTTTGACGGAGAAAGCTTGCTGGCCAAATTTGACATCTCTGGACATCTTTCCCTACCTCGTGTTGACAACATGCTCCATAACACGCCAACAAATCCCTGGAGGCTTACAATTATTTTGTAAGCGGGTGGATACAGAGTGTAAACTTTAACATCGCATCAGAAGAAACGGTTGCTGTTGCACGTAAGTAAACCACATGGTGTTGGTAATTCTGCACACAAAAATGTTGATTTGTTCTCAGGCTTCCTGTTATCATTGTGTTTACATGCACAGCTAGGTTTACCTGATGTGGTTTTTCTAACAATTTTATAACAGGCAAATATGGCAGAGCATATAAGAATAAAAAGTAACTATGCACAGCCTCCCCGTGGCTTAATTAAATGCTACCCTTTCACTAGTTACATGTTAATCAACTTATTCTAAATGGTTAAGGTTAACCACTCTCAGAGGACGTATTTTTAGTTTCAGTTTCCAGTACAATAAAACGTGTTCATGGTAACTACTGAGCATACTGACAGCTTTTCTTATGATCTCACGGTTAAGGAGGCTGTCACAACACCCAATTTCTGTCTGGTGCCAGATGGCAACAATTCCCATCACTTGTCACGACAACACCAATAGTATTACCAGGTATGTATGGCTTTACTTTTTGTAGTTTCTTATTTAATTCTATGTTTCATATTTTCATTACAATGTTTGTAATATTTTCAGATTCAGGCACAGATGAGTTTAACTGGACGGACTTCTGCGACTTTGTGGTGTGGACAAAGTGTGATTGAGCGAGTCCACCCAGATCGCTCGTTTTGGCCAGTTGGAAAAGCCAGTTTTTTTTCCCCAAAATCCCCTCCTTACCTGAACTGCTCGGGAGAGCATTTACTAGATCAGCAGTGGACTTCCAGTGTTCCTGCTCAGCCGCTGTCACCTACCACTTGCTCATGTACTTCAAAGATGCGGAATAAAGTAGTTTTTTGTGCTGCAGCAGATTGTAAAATCAAATGATATCACTTGAAGTGTGCCAATCTAGACTGCCAAAAGGACAGTGGTTTTGTGACAAGTGTGAAACAAGGATTATTGGGAAAACTGAAACACAGTACTGGTACTTGTCTTACATTAAACAAATTTAAAAGAGAGCAACTTTTTCCTCTGTACATAGCATAATGAAAGTCATTGCGTACCCCATCAACATTACATCATACCGTCATCTCAGGATGGTAGGCACCTGTGCTAAAATAAACTACATTAATTAACAGTTCAATTTTTAACCCTGAAATTACTACATCTAATCATTATTCACTTCATTTTTTGTGATTTTAGAAATAATAGAGATTTATGCCATTACTTTAAGAGGGACCATATTGCACATTGAGTCAAATCCTGTCATTTGTATTATGTATAGCTTTGTAAACAAACCCAACAATAGAATTTGTATAAACGCTGCCTTTATTAGCGCCAAACAAACAGTCGCATGTTGTCCTCCTCCAATGCTTTGATGCTCGCCTTCGTTTCCATCATGTCATTGGCAATCAAGTCGGTGTGGCATGAGATCCCTAAAGAAAAAAATAAATAAAAAATCACAAAAAAATACGGTACCAGTAATAGGTTTAATATAGTAAAGTAGTATAGTTTTTTTGTCAGTGTAAAAGAAATGTACACATTTTGTTGCATTTTTTAATGTATGAACATTGCTACAGGCAAATACTTATTTCTATAAACACTTCCAAATGTCTCTAAAATATAAGGTGCGTGTACACACACAAACAAACACATACATTCACTCATGCATACAATATATTATGTAATGAATTCTGAGTGGCATACCAGAGTCAATGATGTCAGCAGTACTTGAGGGTACAGGTTAGTGGAGCCATCTGGCTGCATAACTGCAACAATCTCTGCCACTTCGAGTCGTCTTTTCTTTGCTTGTCTCTCCTGTGCACGTTCATATCTTGGCACCGACTGGGCTGAGACATAGATGTTGTAACTTGGGACCCAACTTTAATGTTGGAGCCCAGTCGGGATGATTGGACAGAAAAACGGGCGCAGGGCGACCTGTTAAAATAAACAAATATATAAACAAATAAAATATGGAAAGACTGGTTATTTTACCGCAGTAGGGTGGCCGTGAATAAGTTCTTTAGCATGATGTGTAGGCTACCGGGGGTCTGTTTTCTTGCATCACCCCCGGGGGTCTGTTTTCTTGCATCAGCCCCTTCTGTCTCTTTTTTTTCCAAGTTTACATTTTGCCACCAAAAAACATGTTATCGGCATTAAAAGCCCAAGACTAATCAATCCAATTTCAGCAGTAAACACTTTGCACTGGCACTACTTGGGTGAAAATGTTCGATGTTAGCTTTCGGCTAACGTCCGCTAGCCAGCTTGTACTACCGAACTTGCTTGCTCATGAATCCAAAACATAAGCAACTTGCCCATATATGGGCGGTCGAAACGTTATTAATCCTCATGCATTAAATAAAGGTAAACAAGCTTACCGCTCACAAAGTGATCGCTGCACACACGAGCCCAAAGTAACGACTTCCCCCCGGAGTCCGCACTCCTCTGTCTCCAGGCCCTGGTTCCTAATTATTTTCGGAATTCGGAAAAAAGACCGACCATTTTCCCCCTTGGCTTTGTTCGAACAGCCAACGATGCAGCAACAATGTACCATTTTAAACGCAGAAAACAAACGTGATAGATACGTGTTAGACCGAATCGCTACGTAAATGGAGGCCACCCAGCATGGCGACTACGAGAAATCCGAGGCGGAAGTGACGACATGTGCAAGCGACCTATTGTGTACATTTGAGCTGAATGTGTCAAAATCTTAAAAATTAACAGGTGCCCAAGCAATTTCATGCTAGAATCATCATCCGGATGCCAAAATAAACTAAATACAGCAAAAGATTTGAGTGCACAACGTTTGGTTTAGGTTTGACAGCCATAATCACCTTTTTATTGCTTTAAATGCGTTTTTAGCGCATGATTGTACATTTGAGCTGAATGTGTCAAAATCTTAAAAATTAACAGGTGCCCAAGCAATTTCATGCTAGAATCATCATCCGGATGCCAAAATAAACTAAATACAGCAAAAGATTTGAGTGCACAACGTTTGGTTTAGATTTGACAGCCATAATCAGCAATTGTGTACATTTGAGCTGAATGTGTAAAAATCTTAAAAATTAACAGGTGCCCAAGCAAATTCATGCTAGAATCATCATCCGGATGCCAAAATAAACTAAATACAGCAAAAGATTGAGTGCACAACGTTTGGTTTAGGTTTGACAGCCATAATCACCTTTTTATTGCTTTAAATGCGTTTTTAGCGCATGATTGTACATTTGAGCTGAATGTGTCAAAATCTTAAAAATTAACAGGTGCCCAAGCAATTTCATGCTAGAATCATCATCCGGATGCCAAAATAAACTAAATACAGCAAAAGATTTGAGTGCACAACGTTTGGTTTAGATTTGACAGCCATAATCAGCAATTGTGTACATTTGAGCTGAATGTGTCAAAATCTTAAAAATTAACAGGTGCCCAAGCAATTTCATGCTAGAATCATCATCCGGATGCCAAAATAAACTAAATACAGCAAAAGATTTGAGTGCACAACGTTTGGTTTAGGTTTGACAGCCATATTCACCTTTTTATTGCTTTAAATGCGTTTTTAGCGCATGATTGTACATTTGAGCTGAATGTGTCAAAATCTTAAAAATTAACAGGTGCCCAAGCAATTTCATGCTAGAATCATCATCCGGATGCCAAAATAAACTAAATACAGCAAAAGATTTGAGTGCACAGCGTTTGGTTTAGATTTGACAGCCATAATCAGCAATTGTGTACATTTGAGCTGAATGTGTCAAAATCTTAAAAATTAACAGGTGCCCAAGCAATTTCATGCTAGAATCATCATCCGGATTCCAAAATAAACTAAATACAGCAAAAGATTTGAGTGCACAACGTTTGGTTTAGGTTTGACAGCCATAATCACCTTTTTATTGCTTTAAATGCGTTTTTAGCGCATGATTGTACATTTGAGCTGAATGTGTCAAAATCTTAAAAATTAACAGGTGCCCAAGCAATTTCATGCTAGAATCATCATCCGGATGCCAAAATAAACTAAATACAGCAAAAGATTTGAGTGCACAGCGTTTGGTTTAGATTTGACAGCCATAATCAGCAATTGTGTACATTTGAGCTGAATGTGTCAAAATCTTAAAAATTAACAGGTGCCCAAGCAATTTCATGCTAGAATCATCATCCGGATGCCAAAATAAACTAAATACAGCAAAAGATTTGAGTGCACAACGTTTGGTTTAGATTTGACAGCCATAATCAGCAATTGTGTACATTTGAGCTGAATGTGTCAAAATCTTAAAAATTAACAGGTGCCCAAGCAATTTCATGCTAGAATCATCATCCGGATGCCAAAATAAACTAAATACAGCAAAAGATTTGAGTGCACAACGTTTGGTTTAGGTTTGACAGCCATAATCACCTTTTTATTGCTTTAAATGCGTTTTTAGCGCATGATTGTACATTTGAGCTGAATGTGTCAAAATCTTAAAAATTAACAGGTGCCCAAGCAATTTCATGCTAGAATCATCATCCGGATGCCAAAATAAACTAAATACAGCAAAAGATTTGAGTGCACAACGTTTGGTTTAGATTTGACAGCCATAATCAGCAATTGTGTACATTTGAGCTGAATGTGTCAAAATCTTAAAAATTAACAGGTGCCCAAGCAATTTCATGCTAGAATCATCATCCGGATGCCAAAATAAACTAAATACAGCAAAAGATTTGAGTGCACAACGTTTGGTTTAGGTTTGACAGCCATAATAACCTTTTTATTGCTTTAAATGCGTTTTTAGCGCATGATTGTACATTTGAGCTGAATGTGTCAAAATCTTAAAAATTAACAGGTGCCCAAGCAATTTCATGCTAGAATCATCATCCGGATGCCAAAATAAACTAAATACAGCAAAAGATTTGAGTGCACAGCGTTTGGTTTAGATTTGACAGCCATAATCAGCAATTGTGTACATTTGAGCTGAATGTGTCAAAATCTTAAAAATTAACAGGTGCCCAAGCAATTTCATGCTAGAATCATCATCCGGATGCCAAAATAAACTAAATACAGCAAAAGATTTGAGTGCACAACGTTTGGTTTAGGTTTGACAGCCATTTTCACCTTTTTATTGCTTTAAATGCGTTTTTAGCGCATGATTGTACATTTGAGCTGAATGTGTCAAAATCTTAAAAATTAACAGGTGCTCAAGCAATTTCATGCTAGAATCATCATCCGGATGCCAAAATAAACTAAATACAGCAAAAGATTTGAGTGCACAACGTTTGGTTTAGATTTGACAGCCATAATCAGCAATTGTGTACATTTGAGCTGAATGTGTCAAAATCTTAAAAATTAACAGGTGCCCAAGCAATTTCATGCTAGAATCATCATCCGGATGCCAAAATAAACTAAATACAGCAAAAGATTTGAGTGCACAACGTTTGGTTTAGATTTGACAGCCATAATCAGCAATTGTGTACATTTGAGCTGAATGTGTCAAAATCTTAAAAATTAACAGGTGCCCAAGCAATTTCATGCTAGAATCATCATCCGGATGCCAAAATAAACTAAATACAGCAAAAGATTTGAGTGCACAACGTTTGGTTTAGGTTTGACAGCCATAATCACCTTTTTATTGCTTTAAATGCGTTTTTAGCGCATGATTGTACATTTGAGCTGAATGTGTCAAAATCTTAAAAATTAACAGGTGCTCAAGCAATTTCATGCTAGAATCATCATCCGGATGCCAAAATAAACTAAATACAGCAAAAGATTTGAGTGCACAACGTTTGGTTTAGATTTGACAGCCATAATCAGCAATTGTGTACATTTGAGCTGAATGTGTAAAAATCTTAAAAATTAACAGGTGCCCAAGCAAATTCATGCTAGAATCATCATCCGGATGCCAAAATAAACTAAATACAGCAAAAGATTTGATTGCACAACGTTTGGTTTAGGTTTGACAGCCATAATCACCTTTTTATTGCTTTAAATGCGTTTCTAGCGCATGATTGTACATTTGAGCTGAATGTGTCAAAATCTTAAAAATTAACAGGTGCCCAAGCAATTTCATGCTAGAATCATCATCCGGATGCCAAAATAAACTAAATACAGCAAAAGATTTGAGTGCACAACGTTTGGTTTAGATTTGACAGCCATAATCAGCAATTGTGTACATTTGAGCTGAATGTGTCAAAATCTTAAAACTTAACAGGTGCCCAAGCAATTTCATGCTAGAATCATCATCCGGATGCCAAAATAAACTAAATACAGCAAAAGATTTGAGTGCACAACGTTTGGTTTAGGTTTGACAGCCATAATCACCTTTTTATTGCTTTAAATGCGTTTTTAGCGCATGATTGTACATTTGAGCTGAATGTGTCAAAATCTTAAAAATTAACAGGTGCCCAAGCCATTTCATGCTAGAATCATCATCCGGATGCCAAAATAAACTAAATACAGCAAAAGATTTGAGTGCACAACGTTTGGTTTAGATTTGACAGCCATAATCAGCAATTGTGTACATTTGAGCTGAATGTGTCAAAATCTTAAAAATTAACAGGTGCCCAAGCAATTTCATGCTAGAATCATCATCCGGATGCCAAAATAAACTAAATACAGCAAAAGATTTGAGTGCACAATGTTTGGTTTAGGTTGGACAGCCATAATCACCTTTTTATTGCTTTAAATGCGTTTTTAGCGCATGATTGTACATTTGAGCTGAATGTGTCAAAATCTTAAAAATTAACAGGTGCCCAAGCAATTTCATGCTAGAATCATCATCCGGATGCCAAAATAAACTAAATACAGCAAAAGATTTGAGTGCACAGCGTTTGGTTTAGATTTGACAGCCATAATCAGCAATTGTGTACATTTGAGCTGAATGTGTCAAAATCTTAAAAATTAACAGGTGCCCAAGCAATTTCACGCTAGAATCATCATCCGGATGCCAAAATAAACTAAATACAGCAAAAGATTTGAGTGCACAACGTTTGGTTTAGGTTTGACAGCCATAATCACCTTTTTATTGCTTTAAATGCGTTTTTAGCGCATGATTGTACATTTGAGCTGAATGTGTCAAAATCTTAAAAATTAACAGGTGCCCAAGCAATTTCATGCTAGAATCATCATCCGGATGCCAAAATAAACTAAATACAGCAAAAGATTTGAGTGCACAATGTTTGGTTTAGGTTGGACAGCCATAATCACCTTTTTATTGCTTTAAATGCGTTTTTAGCGCATGATTGTACATTTGAGCTGAATGTGTCAAAATCTTAAAAATTAACAGGTGCCCAAGCAATTTCATGCTA
The DNA here is from genome assembly GCF_051991245.1 of Festucalex cinctus. Lineage (NCBI taxonomy): Eukaryota > Metazoa > Chordata > Actinopteri > Syngnathiformes > Syngnathidae > Festucalex > Festucalex cinctus. Next base: position 44,395 of record NW_027520347.1, read on the forward strand.
GAATCATCATCCGGATGCCAAAATAAACTAAATACAGCAAAAGATTTGAGTGCACAGCGTTTGGTTTAGATTTGACAGCCATAATCAGCAATTGTGTACATTTGAGCTGAATGTGTCAAAATCTTAAAAATTAACAGGTGCCCAAGCAATTTCACGCTAGAATCATCATCCGGATGCCAAAATAAACTAAATACAGCAAAAGATTTGAGTGCACAACGTTTGGTTTAGGTTTGACAGCCATAATCACCTTTTTATTGCTTTAAATGCGTTTTTAGCGCATGATTGTACATTTGAGCTGAATGTGTCAAAATCTTAAAAATTAACAGGTGCCCAAGCAATTTCATGCTAGAATCATCATCCGGATGCCAAAATAAACTAAATACAGCAAAAGATTTGAGTGCACAGCGTTTGGTTTAGATTTGACAGCCATAATCAGCAATTGTGTACATTTGAGCTGAATGTGTCAAAATCTTAAAAATTAACAGGTGCCCAAGCAATTTCATGCTAGAATCATCATCCGGATGCCAAAATAAACTAAATACAGCAAAAGATTTGAGTGCACAACGTTTGGTTTAGATTTGACAGCCATAATCAGCAATTGTGTACATTTGAGCTGAATGTGTCAAAATCTTAAAAATTAACAGGTGCCCAAGCAATTTCATGCTAGAACCATCATCCGGATGCCAAAATAAACTAAATACAGCAAAAGATTTGAGTGCACAGCGTTTGGTTTAGATTTGACAGCCATAATCAGCAATTGTGTACATTTGAGCTGAATGTGTCAAAATCTTAAAAATTAACAGGTGCCCAAGCAATTTCATGCTAGAATCATCATCCGGTTGCCAAAATAAACTAAATACAGCAAAAGATTTGAGTGCACAACGTTTGGTTTAGGTTTGACAGCCATAATCACCTTTTTATTGCTTTAAATGCGTTTTTAGCGCATGATTGTACATTTGAGCTGAATGTGTCAAAATCTTAAAAATTAACAGGTGCCCAAGCCATTTCATGCTAGAATCATCATCCGGATGCCAAAATAAACTAAATACAGCAAAAGATTTGAGTGCACAACGTTTGGTTTAGATTTGACAGCCATAATCAGCAATTGTGTACATTTGAGCTGAATGTGTCAAAATCTTAAAAATTAACAGGTGCCCAAGCAATTTCACGCTAGAATCATCATCCGGATGCCAAAATAAACTAAATACAGCAAAAGATTTGAGTGCACAACGTTTGGTTTAGGTTTGACAGCCATAATCACCTTTTTATTGCTTTAAATGCGTTTTTAGCGCATGATTGTACATTTGAGCTGAATGTGTCAAAATCTTAAAAATTAACAGGTGCCCAAGCAATTTCATGCTAGAATCATCATCCGGATGCCAAAATAAACTAAATACAGCAAAAGATTTGAGTGCACAGCGTTTGGTTTAGATTTGACAGCCATAATCAGCAATTGTGTACATTTGAGCTGAATGTGTCAAAATCTTAAAAATTAACAGGTGCCCAAGCAATTTCATGCTAGAATCATCATCCGGATGCCAAAATAAACTAAATACAGCAAAAGATTTGAGTGCACAACGTTTGGTTTAGATTTGACAGCCATAATCAGCAATTGTGTACATTTGAGCTGAATGTGTCAAAATCTTAAAAATTAACAGGTGCCCAAGCAATTTCATGCTAGAATCATCATCCGGATGCCAAAATAAACTAAATACAGCAAAAGATTTGAGTGCACAACGTTTGGTTTAGGTTTGACAGCCATAATCACCTTTTTATTGCTTTAAATGCGTTTTTAGCGCATGATTGTACATTTGAGCTGAATGTGTCAAAATCTTAAAAATTAACAGGTGCCCAAGCAATTTCATGCTAGAATCATCATCCGGATGCCAAAATAAACTAAATACAGCAAAAGATTTGAGTGCACAACGTTTGGTTTAGATTTGACAGCCATAATCAGCAATTGTGTACATTTGAGCTGAATGTGTCAAAATCTTAAAAATTAACAGGTGCCCAAGCAATTTCATGCTAGAATCATCATCCGGATGCCAAAATAAACTAAATACAGCAAAAGATTTGAGTGCACAATGTTTGGTTTAGGTTGGACAGCCATAATCACCTTTTTATTGCTTTAAATGCGTTTTTAGCGCATGATTGTACATTTGAGCTGAATGTGTCAAAATCTTAAAAATTAACAGGTGCCCAAGCAATTTCATGCTAGAATCATCATCCGGTTGCCAAAATAAACTAAATACAGCAAAAGATTTGAGTGCACAACGTTTGGTTTAGGTTTGACAGCCATAATCACCTTTTTATTGCTTTAAATGCGTTTTTAGCGCATGATTGTACATTTGAGCTGAATGTGTCAAAATCTTAAAAATTAACAGGTGCCCAAGCCATTTCATGCTAGAATCATCATCCGGATGCCAAAATAAACTAAATACAGCAAAAGATTTGAGTGCACAACGTTTGGTTTAGATTTGACAGCCATAATCAGCAATTGTGTACATTTGAGCTGAATGTGTCAAAATCTTAAAAATTAACAGGTGCCCAAGCAATTTCACGCTAGAATCATCATCCGGATGCCAAAATAAACTAAATACAGCAAAAGATTTGAGTGCACAACGTTTGGTTTAGGTTTGACAGCCATAATCACCTTTTTATTGCTTTAAATGCGTTTTTAGCGCATGATTGTACATTTGAGCTGAATGTGTCAAAATCTTAAAAATTAACAGGTGCCCAAGCAATTTCATGCTAGAATCATCATCCGGATGCCAAAATAAACTAAATACAGCAAAAGATTTGAGTGCACAACGTTTGGTTTAGATTTGACAGCCATAATCAGCAATTGTGTACATTTGAGCTGAATGTGTCAAAATCTTAAAAATTAACAGGTGCCCAAGCAATTTCATGCTAGAATCATCATCCGGATGCCAAAATAAACTAAATACAGCAAAAGATTTGAGTGCACAATGTTTGGTTTAGGTTGGACAGCCATAATCACCTTTTTATTGCTTTAAATGCGTTTTTAGCGCATGATTGTACATTTGAGCTGAATGTGTCAAAATCTTAAAAATTAACAGGTGCCCAAGCAATTTCATGCTAGAATCATCATCCGGATGCCAAAATAAACTAAATACAGCAAAAGATTTGAGTGCACAGCGTTTGGTTTAGATTTGACAGCCATAATCAGCAATTGTGTACATTTGAGCTGAATGTGTCAAAATCTTAAAAATTAACAGGTGCCCAAGCAATTTCATGCTAGAATCATCATCCGGTTGCCAAAATAAACTAAATACAGCAAAAGATTTGAGTGCACAACGTTTGGTTTAGGTTTGACAGCCATAATCACCTTTTTATTGCTTTAAATGCGTTTTTAGCGCATGATTGTACATTTGAGCTGAATGTGTCAAAATCTTAAAAATTAACAGGTGCCCAAGCCATTTCATGCTAGAATCATCATCCGGATGCCAAAATAAACTAAATACAGCAAAAGATTTGAGTGCACAACGTTTGGTTTAGATTTGACAGCCATAATCAGCAATTGTGTACATTTGAGCTGAATGTGTCAAAATCTTAAAAATTAACAGGTGCCCAAGCAATTTCACGCTAGAATCATCATCCGGATGCCAAAATAAACTAAATACAGCAAAAGATTTGAGTGCACAACGTTTGGTTTAGGTTTGACAGCCATAATCACCTTTTTATTGCTTTAAATGCGTTTTTAGCGCATGATTGTACATTTGAGCTGAATGTGTCAAAATCTTAAAAATTAACAGGTGCCCAAGCAATTTCATGCTAGAATCATCATCCGGATGCCAAAATAAACTAAATACAGCAAAAGATTTGAGTGCACAGCGTTTGGTTTAGATTTGACAGCCATAATCAGCAATTGTGTACATTTGAGCTGAATGTGTCAAAATCTTAAAAATTAACAGGTGCCCAAGCAATTTCATGCTAGAATCATCATCCGGATGCCAAAATAAACTAAATACAGCAAAAGATTTGAGTGCACAACGTTTGGTTTAGATTTGACAGCCATAATCAGCAATTGTGTACATTTGAGCTGAATGTGTCAAAATCTTAAAAATTAACAGGTGCCCAAGCAATTTCATGCTAGAATCATCATCCGGATGCCAAAATAAACTAAATACAGCAAAAGATTTGAGTGCACAACGTTTGGTTTAGGTTTGACAGCCATAATCACCTTTTTATTGCTTTAAATGCGTTTTTAGCGCATGATTGTACATTTGAGCTGAATGTGTCAAAATCTTAAAAATTAACAGGTGCCCAAGCAATTTCATGCTAGAATCATCATCCGGATGCCAAAATAAACTAAATACAGCAAAAGATTTGAGTGCACAACGTTTGGTTTAGATTTGACAGCCATAATCAGCAATTGTGTACATTTGAGCTGAATGTGTCAAAATCTTAAAAATTAACAGGTGCCCAAGCAATTTCATGCTAGAATCATCATCCGGATGCCAAAATAAACTAAATACAGCAAAAGATTTGAGTGCACAACGTTTGGTTTAGGTTTGACAGCCATAATCACCTTTTTATTGCTTTAAATGCGTTTTTAGCGCATGATTGTACATTTGAGCTGAATGTGTCAAAATCTTAAAAATTAACAGGTGCCCAAGCAATTTCATGCTAGAATCATCATCCGGATGCCAAAATAAACTAAATACAGCAAAAGATTTGAGTGCACAGCGTTTGGTTTAGATTTGACAGCCATAATCAGCAATTGTGTACATTTGAGCTGAATGTGTCAAAATCTTAAAAATTAACAGGTGCCCAAGCAATTTCATGCTAGAATCATCATCCGGATGCCAAAATAAACTAAATACAGCAAAAGATTTGAGTGCACAACGTTTGGTTTAGATTTGACAGCCATAATCAGCAATTGTGTACATTTGAGCTGAATGTGTCAAAATCTTAAAAATTAACAGGTGCCCAAGCAATTTCATGCTAGAATCATCATCCGGATGCCAAAATAAACTAAATACAGCAAAAGATTTGAGTGCACAACGTTTGGTTTAGGTTTGACAGCCATAATCACCTTTTTATTGCTTTAAATGCGTTTTTAGCGCATGATTGTACATTTGAGCTGAATGTGTCAAAATCTTAAAAATTAACAGGTGCCCAAGCCATTTCATGCTAGAATCATCATCCGGATGCTAAAATAAACTAAATACAGCAAAAGATTTGAGTGCACAACGTTTGGTTTAGATTTGACAGCCATAATCAGCAATTGTGTACATTTGAGCTGAATGTGTCAAAATCTTAAAAATTAACAGGTGCCCAAGCAATTTCATGCTAGAATCATCATCCGGATGCCAAAATAAACTAAATACAGCAAAAGATTTGAGTGCACAATGTTTGGTTTAGGTTTGACAGCCATAATCACCTTTTTATTGCTTTAAATGCGTTTTTAGCGCATGATTGTACATTTGAGCTGAATGTGTCAAAATCTTAAAAATTAACAGGTGCCCAAGCAATTTCATGCTAGAATCATCATCCGGATGCCAAAATAAACTAAATACAGCAAAAGATTTGAGTGCACAGCGTTTGGTTTAGATTTGACAGCCATAATCAGCAATTGTGTACATTTGAGCTGAATGTGTCAAAATCTTAAAAACTTAACAGGTGCCCAAGCAATTTCATGCTAGAATCATCATCCGGTTGCCAAAATAAACTAAATACAGCAAAAGATTTGAGTGCACAACGTTTGGTTTAGGTTTGACAGCCATAATCACCTTTTTATTGCTTTAAATGCGTTTTTAGCGCATGATTGTACATTTGAGCTGAATGTGTCAAAATCTTAAAAATTAACAGGTGCCCAAGCCATTTCATGCTAGAATCATCATCCGGATGCCAAAATAAACTAAATACAGCAAAAGATTTGAGTGCACAACGTTTGGTTTAGATTTGACAGCCATAATCAGCAATTGTGTACATTTGAGCTGAATGTGTCAAAATCTTAAAAATTAACAGGTGCCCAAGCAATTTCATGCTAGAATCATCATCCGGATGCCAAAATAAACTAAATACAGCAAAAGATTTGAGTGCACAACGTTTGGTTTAGGTTTGACAGCCATAATCACCTTTTTATTGCTTTAAATGCGTTTTTAGCGCATGATTGTACATTTGAGCTGAATGTGTCAAAATCTTAAAAATTAACAGGTGCCCAAGCAATTTCATGCTAGAATCATCATCCGGATGCCAAAATAAACTAAATACAGCAAAAGATTTGAGTGCACAGCGTTTGGTTTAGATTTGACAGCCATAATCAGCAATTGTGTACATTTGAGCTGAATGTGTCAAAATCTTAAAAATTAACAGGTGCCCAAGCAATTTCATGCTAGAATCATCATCCGGATGCCAAAATAAACTAAATACAGCAAAAGATTTGAGTGCACAACGTTTGGTTTAGATTTGACAGCCATAATCAGCAATTGTGTACATTTGAGCTGAATGTGTCAAAATCTTAAAAATTAACAGGTGCCCAAGCAATTTCATGCTAGAATCATCATCCGGATGCCAAAATAAACTAAATACAGCAAAAGATTTGAGTGCACAACGTTTGGTTTAGGTTTGACAGCCATAATCACCTTTTTATTGCTTTAAATGCGTTTTTAGCGCATGATTGTACATTTGAGCTGAATGTGTCAAAATCTTAAAAATTAACAGGTGCCCAAGCAATTTCATGCTAGAATCATCATCCGGATGCCAAAATAAACTAAATACAGCAAAAGATTTGAGTGCACAACGTTTGGTTTAGATTTGACAGCCATAATCAGCAATTGTGTACATTTGAGCTGAATGTGTCAAAATCTTAAAAATTAACAGGTGCCCAAGCAATTTCATGCTAGAATCATCATCCGGATGCCAAAATAAACTAAATACAGCAAAAGATTTGAGTGCACAACGTTTGGTTTAGGTTTGACAGCCATAATCACCTTTTTATTGCTTTAAATGCGTTTTTAGCGCATGATTGTACATTTGAGCTGAATGTGTCAAAATCTTAAAAATTAACAGGTGCCCAAGCAATTTCATGCTAGAATCATCATCCGGATGCCAAAATAAACTAAATACAGCAAAAGATTTGAGTGCACAGCGTTTGGTTTAGATTTGACAGCCATAATCAGCAATTGTGTACATTTGAGCTGAATGTGTCAAAATCTTAAAAATTAACAGGTGCCCAAGCAATTTCATGCTAGAATCATCATCCGGATGCCAAAATAAACTAAATACAGCAAAAGATTTGAGTGCACAACGTTTGGTTTAGATTTGACAGCCATAATCAGCAATTGTGTACATTTGAGCTGAATGTGTCAAAATCTTAAAAATTAACAGGTGCCCAAGCAATTTCATGCTAGAATCATCATCCGGATGCCAAAATAAACTAAATACAGCAAAAGATTTGAGTGCACAACGTTTGGTTTAGGTTTGACAGCCATAATCACCTTTTTATTGCTTTAAATGCGTTTTTAGCGCATGATTGTACATTTGAGCTGAATGTGTCAAAATCTTAAAAATTAACAGGTGCTCAAGCAATTTCATGCTAGAATCATCATCCGGATGCCAAAATAAACTAAATACAGCAAAAGATTTGAGTGCACAACGTTTGGTTTAGATTTGACAGCCATAATCAGCAATTGTGTACATTTGAGCTGAATGTGTAAAAATCTTAAAAATTAACAGGTGCCCAAGCAAATTCATGCTAGAATCATCATCCGGATGCCAAAATAAACTAAATACAGCAAAAGATTTGATTGCACAACGTTTGGTTTAGGTTTGACAGCCATAATCACCTTTTTATTGCTTTAAATGCGTTTCTAGCGCATGATTGTACATTTGAGCTGAATGTGTCAAAATCTTAAAAATTAACAGGTGCCCAAGCAATTTCATGCTAGAATCATCATCCGGATGCCAAAATAAACTAAATACAGCAAAAGATTTGAGTGCACAACGTTTGGTTTAGATTTGACAGCCATAATCAGCAATTGTGTACATTTGAGCTGAATGTGTCAAAATCTTAAAAATTAACAGGTGCCCAAGCAATTTCATGCTAGAATCATCATCCGGATGCCAAAATAAACTAAATACAGCAAAAGATTTGAGTGCACAACGTTTGGTTTAGATTTGACAGCCATAATCAGCAATTGTGTACATTTGAGCTGAATGTGTCAAAATCTTAAAAATTAACAGGTGCCCAAGCAATTTCATGCTAGAATCATCATCCGGATGCCAAAATAAACTAAATACAGCAAAAGATTTGAGTGCACAACGTTTGGTTTAGATTTGACAGCCATAATCAGCAATAGGTCGCTTGCACATCGTAATGCATCATGGGAGTTTTTCCTTCGGGCGCCATATTGGGTGTCCGCCGGTTCACAAGGTACACTCGCGAGTTACACGGTAGAGCTTATCAACCTGATGTAATTTTCGCAGTATTTTCACGATTTACCGGAAGATCAAAAACAACGATACAGGCAGAAGGTGTCTCTGTGTGGCGGGATTGATCCTAATTACGTCCTGACCAAGGGTGATTTTTTTTTTGACGGAGAAAGCTTGCTGGCCAAATTTGACATCTCTGGACATCTTTCCCTACCTCGTGTTGACAACATGCTCCATAACACGCCAACAAATCCCTGGAGGCTTACAATTATTTTGTAAGCGGGTGGATACAGAGTGTAAACTTTAACATCGCATCAGAAGAAACGGTTGCTGTTGCACGTAAGTAAACCACATGGTGTTGGTAATTCTGCACACAAAAATGTTGATTTGTTCTCAGGCTTCCTGTTATCATTGTGTTTACATGCACAGCTAGGTTTACCTGATGTGGTTTTTCTAACAATTTTATAACAGGCAAATATGGCAGAGCATATAAGAATAAAAAGTAACTATGCACAGCCTCCCCGTGGCTTAATTAAATGCTACCCTTTCACTAGTTACATGTTAATCAACTTATTCTAAATGGTTAAGGTTAACCACTCTCAGAGGACGTATTTTTAGTTTCAGTTTCCAGTACAATAAAACGTGTTCATGGTAACTACTGAGCATACTGACAGCTTTTCTTATGATCTCACGGTTAAGGAGGCTGTCACAACACCCAATTTCTGTCTGGTGCCAGATGGCAACAATTCCCATCACTTGTCACGACAACACCAATAGTATTACCAGGTATGTATGGCTTTACTTTTTGTAGTTTCTTATTTAATTCTATGTTTCATATTTTCATTACAATGTTTGTAATATTTTCAGATTCAGGCACAGATGAGTTTAACTGGACGGACTTCTGCGACTTTGTGGTGTGGACAAAGTGTGATTGAGCGAGTCCACCCAGATTGCTCGTTTTGGCCAGTTGGAAAAGCCAGTTTTTTTTCCCCAAAATCCCCTCCTTACCTGAACTGCTCGGGAGAGCATTTACTAGATCAGCAGTGGACTTCCAGTGTTCCTGCTCAGCCGCTGTCACCTACCACTTGCTCATGTACTTCAAAGATGCGGAATAAAGTAGTTTTTTGTGCTGCAGCAGATTGTAAAATCAAATGATATCACTTGAAGTGTGCCAATCTAGACTGCCAAAAGGACAGTGGTTTTGTGACAAGTGTGAAACAAGGATTATTGGGAAAACTGAAACACAGTACTGGTACTTGTCTTACATTAAACAAATTTAAAAGAGAGCAACTTTTTCCTCTGTACATAGCATAATGAAAGTCATTGCGTACCCCATCAACATTACATCATACCGTCATCTCAGGATGGTAGGCACCTGTGCTAAAATAAACTACATTAATTAACAGTTCAATTTTTAACCCTGAAATTACTACATCTAATCATTATTCACTTCATTTTTTGTGATTTTAGAAATAATAGAGATTTATGCCATTACTTTAAGAGGGACCATATTGCACATTGAGTCAAATCCTGTCATTTGTATTATGTATAGCTTTGTAAACAAACCCAACAATAGAATTTGTATAAACGCTGCCTTTATTAGCGCCAAACAAACAGTCGCATGTTGTCCTCCTCCAATGCTTTGATGCTCGCCTTCGTTTCCATCATGTCATTGGCAATCAAGTCGGTGTGGCATGAGATCCCTAAAGAAAAAAATAAATAAAAAATCACAAAAAAATACGGTACCAGTAATAGGTTTAATATAGTAAAGTAGTATAGTTTTTTTGTCAGTGTAAAAGAAATGTACACATTTTGTTGCATTTTTTAATGTATGAACATTGCTACAGGCAAATACTTATTTCTATAAACACTTCCAAATGTCTCTAAAATATAAGGTGCGTGTACACACACAAACAAACACATACATTCACTCATGCATACAATATATTATGTAATGAATTCTGAGTGGCATACCAGAGTCAATGATGTCAGCAGTACTTGAGGGTACAGGTTAGTGGAGCCATCTGGCTGCATAACTGCAACAATCTCTGCCACTTCGAGTCGTCTTTTCTTTGCTTGTCTCTCCTGTGCACGTTCATATCTTGGCACCGACTGGGCTGAGACATAGATGTTGTAACTTGGGACCCAACTTTAATGTTGGAGCCCAGTCGGGATGATTGGACAGAAAAACGGGCGCAGGGCGACCTGTTAAAATAAACAAATATATAAACAAATAAAATATGGAAAGACTGGTTATTTTACCGCAGTAGGGTGGCCGTGAATAAGTTCTTTAGCATGATGTGTAGGCTACCGGGGGTCTGTTTTCTTGCATCACCCCCGGGGGTCTGTTTTCTTGCATCAGCCCCTTCTGTCTCTTTTTTTTCCAAGTTTACATTTTGCCACCAAAAAACATGTTATCGGCATTAAAAGCCCAAGACTAATCAATCCAATTTCAGCAGTAAACACTTTGCACTGGCACTACTTGGGTGAAAATGTTCGATGTTAGCTTTCGGCTAACGTCCGCTAGCCAGCTTGTACTACCGAACTTGCTTGCTCATGAATCCAAAACATAAGCAACTTGCCCATATATGGGCGGTCGAAACGTTATTAATCCTCATGCATTAAATAAAGGTAAACAAGCTTACCGCTCACAAAGTGATCGCTGCACACACGAGCCCAAAGTAACGACTTCCCCCCGGAGTCCGCACTCCTCTGTCTCCAGGCCCTGGTTCCTAATTATTTTCGGAATTCGGAAAAAAGACCGACCATTTTCCCCCTTGGCTTTGTTCGAACAGCCAACGATGCAGCAACAATGTACCATTTTAAACGCAGAAAACAAACGTGATAGATACGTGTTAGACCGAATCGCTACGTAAATGGAGGCCACCCAGCATGGCGACTACGAGAAATCCGAGGCGGAAGTGACGACATGTGCAAGCGACCTATTGTGTACATTTGAGCTGAATGTGTCAAAATCTTAAAAATTAACAGGTGCCCAAGCAATTTCATGCTAGAATCATCATCCGGATGCCAAAATAAACTAAATACAGCAAAAGATTTGAGTGCACAACGTTTGGTTTAGGTTTGACAGCCATAATCACCTTTTTATTGCTTTAAATGCGTTTTTAGCGCATGATTGTACATTTGAGCTGAATGTGTCAAAATCTTAAAAATTAACAGGTGCCCAAGCAATTTCATGCTAGAATCATCATCCGGATGCCAAAATAAACTAAATACAGCAAAAGATTTGAGTGCACAACGTTTGGTTTAGATTTGACAGCCATAATCAGCAATTGTGTACATTTGAGCTGAATGTGTAAAAATCTTAAAAATTAACAGGTGCCCAAGCAAATTCATGCTAGAATCATCATCCGGATGCCAAAATAAACTAAATACAGCAAAAGATTTGAGTGCACAACGTTTGGTTTAGGTTTGACAGCCATAATCACCTTTTTATTGCTTTAAATGCGTTTTTAGCGCATGATTGTACATTTGAGCTGAATGTGTCAAAATCTTAAAAATTAACAGGTGCCCAAGCAATTTCATGCTAGAATCATCATCCGGATGCCAAAATAAACTAAATACAGCAAAAGATTTGAGTGCACAACGTTTGGTTTAGATTTGACAGCCATAATCAGCAATTGTGTACATTTGAGCTGAATGTGTCAAAATCTTAAAAATTAACAGGTGCCCAAGCAATTTCATGCTAGAATCATCATCCGGATGCCAAAATAAACTAAATACAGCAAAAGATTTGAGTGCACAACGTTTGGTTTAGGTTTGACAGCCATATTCACCTTTTTATTGCTTTAAATGCGTTTTTAGCGCATGATTGTACATTTGAGCTGAATGTGTCAAAATCTTAAAAATTAACAGGTGCCCAAGCAATTTCATGCTAGAATCATCATCCGGATGCCAAAATAAACTAAATACAGCAAAAGATTTGAGTGCACAGCGTTTGGTTTAGATTTGACAGCCATAATCAGCAATTGTGTACATTTGAGCTGAATGTGTCAAAATCTTAAAAATTAACAGGTGCCCAAGCAATTTCATGCTAGAATCATCATCCGGATTCCAAAATAAACTAAATACAGCAAAAGATTTGAGTGCACAACGTTTGGTTTAGGTTTGACAGCCATAATCACCTTTTTATTGCTTTAAATGCGTTTTTAGCGCATGATTGTACATTTGAGCTGAATGTGTCAAAATCTTAAAAATTAACAGGTGCCCAAGCAATTTCATGCTAGAATCATCATCCGGATGCCAAAATAAACTAAATACAGCAAAAGATTTGAGTGCACAGCGTTTGTTTAGATTTGACAGCCATAATCAGCAATTGTGTACATTTGAGCTGAATGTGTCAAAATCTTAAAAATTAACAGGTGCCCAAGCAATTTCATGCTAGAATCATCATCCGGATGCCAAAATAAACTAAATACAGCAAAAGATTTGAGTGCACAACGTTTGGTTTAGATTTGGACAGCCATAATCAGCAATTGTGTACATTTGAGCTGATGTGTCAAAATCTTAAAAATTAACAGGTGCCCAAGCAATTTCATGCTAGAATCATCATCCGGATGCCAAAATAAACTAAATACAGCAAAAGATTTGAGTGCACAACGTTTGGTTTAGGTTTGACAGCCATAATCACCTTTTTATTGCTTTAAATGCGTTTTTAGCGCATGATTGTACATTTGAGCTGAATGTGTCAAAATCTTAAAAATTAACAGGTGCCCAAGCAATTTCATGCTAGAATCATCATCCGGATGCCAAAATAAACTAAATACAGCAAAAGATTTGAGTGCACAACGTTTGGTTTAGATTGACAGCCATAATCAGCAATTGTGTACATTTGAGCTGAATGTGTCAAAATCTTAAAAATTAACAGGTGCCCAAGCAATTTCATGCTAGAATCATCATCCGGATGCCAAAATAAACTAAATACAGCAAAAGATTTGAGTGCACAACGTTTGGTTTAGGTTTGACAGCCATAATAACCTTTTTATTGCTTTAAATGCGTTTTTAGCGCATGATTGTACATTTGAGCTGAATGTGTCAAAATCTTAAAAATTAACAGGTGCCCAAGCAATTTCATGCTAGAATCATCATCCGGATGCCAAAATAAACTAAATACAGCAAAAGATTTGAGTGCACAGCGTTTGGTTTAGATTTGACAGCCATAATCAGCAATTGTGTACATTTGAGCTGAATGTGTCAAAATCTTAAAAATTAACAGGTGCCCAAGCAATTTCATGCTAGAATCATCATCCGGATGCCAAAATAAACTAAATACAGCAAAAGATTTGAGTGCACAACGTTTGGTTTAGGTTTGACAGCCATTTTCACCTTTTTATTGCTTTAAATGCGTTTTTAGCGCATGATTGTACATTTGAGCTGAATGTGTCAAAATCTTAAAAATTAACAGGTGCCCAAGCCATTTCATGCTAGAATCATCATCCGGATGCCAAAATAAACTAAATACAGCAAAAGATTTGAGTGCACAACGTTTGGTTTAGATTTGACAGCCATAATCAGCAATTGTGTACATTTGAGCTGAATGTGTCAAAATCTTAAAAATTAACAGGTGCCCAAGCAATTTCATGCTAGAATCATCATCCGGATGCCAAAATAAACTAAATACAGCAAAAGATTTGAGTGCACAACGTTTGGTTTAGGTTTGACAGCCATAATCACCTTTTTATTGCTTTAAATGCGTTTTTAGCGCATGATTGTACATTTGAGCTGAATGTGTCAAAATCTTAAAAATTAACAGGTGCCCAAGCCATTTCATGCTAGAATCATCATCCGGATGCCAAAATAAACTAAATACAGCAAAAGATTTGAGTGCACAACGTTTGGTTTAGATTTGACAGCCATAATCAGCAATTGTGTACATTTGAGCTGAATGTGTCAAAATCTTAAAAATTAACAGGTGCCCAAGCAATTTCATGCTAGAATCATCATCCGGATGCCAAAATAAACTAAATACAGCAAAAGATTTGAGTGCACAGACGTTTGGTTTAGATTTGACAGCCATAATCAGCAATTGTGTACATTTGAGCTGAATGTGTCAAAATCTTAAAAATTAACAGGTGCCCAAGCAATTTCATGCTAGAATCATCATCCGGGTTGCCAAAATAAACTAAATACAGCAAAAGATTTGAGTGCACAACGTTTGGTTTAGGTTTGACAGCCATAATCACCTTTTTATTGCTTTAAATGCGTTTTTAGCGCATGATTGTACATTTGAGCTGAATGTGTCAAAATCTTAAAAATTAACAGGTGCCCAAGCCATTTCATGCTAGAATCATCATCCGGATGCCAAAATAAACTAAATACAGCAAAAGATTTGAGTGCACAACGTTTGGTTTAGATTTGACAGCCATAATCAGCAATTGTGTACATTTGAGCTGAATGTGTCAAAATCTTAAAAATTAACAGGTGCCCAAGCAATTTCATGCTAGAATCATCATCCGGATGCCAAAATAAACTAAATACAGCAAAAGATTTGAGTGCACAACGTTTGGTTTAGGTTTGACAGCCATAATCACCTTTTTATTGCTTTAAATGCGTTTTTAGCGCATGATTGTACATTTGAGCTGAATGTGTCAAAATCTTAAAAATTAACAGGTGCCCAAGCAATTTCATGCTAGAATCATCATCCGGATGCCAAAATAAACTAAATACAGCAAAAGATTTGAGTGCACAGCGTTTGGTTTAGATTTGACAGCCATAATCAGCAATTGTGTACATTTGAGCTGAATGTGTCAAAATCTTAAAAATTAACAGGTGCCCAAGCAATTTCATGCTAGAATCATCATCCGGATGCCAAAATAAACTAAATACAGCAAAAGATTTGAGTGCACAACGTTTGGTTTAGATTTGACAGCCATAATCAGCAATTGTGTACATTTGAGCTGAATGTGTCAAAATCTTAAAAATTAACAGGTGCCCAAGCAATTTCATGCTAGAATCATCATCCGGATGCCAAAATAAACTAAATACAGCAAAAGATTTGAGTGCACAACGTTTGGTTTAGGTTTGACAGCCATAATCACCTTTTTATTGCTTTAAATGCGTTTTTAGCGCATGATTGTACATTTGAGCTGAATGTGTCAAAATCTTAAAAATTAACAGGTGCCCAAGCAATTTCATGCTAGAATCATCATCCGGATGCCAAAATAAACTAAATACAGCAAAAGATTTGAGTGCACAACGTTTGGTTTAGATTTGACAGCCATAATCAGCAATTGTGTACATTTGAGCTGAATGTGTCAAAATCTTAAAATTAACAGGTGCCCAAGCAATTTCATGCTAGAATCATCATCCGGATGCCAAAATAAACTAAATACAGCAAAAGATTTGAGTGCACAACGTTTGGTTTAGGTTTGACAGCCATAATCACCTTTTTATTGCTTTAAATGCGTTTTTAGCGCATGATTGTACATTTGAGCTGAATGTGTCAAAATCTTAAAAATTAACAGGTGCCCAAGCAATTTCATGCTAGAATCATCATCCGGATGCCAAAATAAACTAAATACAGCAAAAGATTTGAGTGCACAGCGTTTGGTTTAGATTTGACAGCCATAATCAGCAATTGTGTACATTTGAGCTGAATGTGTCAAAATCTTAAAAATTAACAGGTGCCCAAGCAATTTCATGCTAGAATCATCATCCGGATGCCAAAATAAACTAAATACAGCAAAAGATTTGAGTGCACAACGTTTGGTTTAGATTTGACAGCCATAATCAGCAATTGTGTACATTTGAGCTGAATGTGTCAAAATCTTAAAAATTAACAGGTGCCCAAGCAATTTCATGCTAGAATCATCATCCGGATGCCAAAATAAACTAAATACAGCAAAAGATTTGAGTGCACAACGTTTGGTTTAGGTTTGACAGCCATAATCACCTTTTTATTGCTTTAAATGCGTTTTTAGCGCATGATTGTACATTTGAGCTGAAT
The DNA here is from genome assembly GCF_051991245.1 of Festucalex cinctus. Classification (NCBI taxonomy): domain Eukaryota; kingdom Metazoa; phylum Chordata; class Actinopteri; order Syngnathiformes; family Syngnathidae; genus Festucalex; species Festucalex cinctus. Next base: position 60,761 of record NW_027520347.1, read on the forward strand.
GTGTCAAAATCTTAAAAATTAACAGGTGCTCAAGCAATTTCATGCTAGAATCATCATCCGGATGCCAAAATAAACTAAATACAGCAAAAGATTTGAGTGCACAACGTTTGGTTTAGATTTGACAGCCATAATCAGCAATTGTGTACATTTGAGCTGAATGTGTAAAAATCTTAAAAATTAACAGGTGCCCAAGCAAATTCATGCTAGAATCATCATCCGGATGCCAAAATAAACTAAATACAGCAAAAGATTTGATTGCACAACGTTTGGTTTAGGTTTGACAGCCATAATCACCTTTTTATTGCTTTAAATGCGTTTCTAGCGCATGATTGTACATTTGAGCTGAATGTGTCAAAATCTTAAAAATTAACAGGTGCCCAAGCAATTTCATGCTAGAATCATCATCCGGATGCCAAAATAAACTAAATACAGCAAAAGATTTGAGTGCACAACGTTTGGTTTAGATTTGACAGCCATAATCAGCAATTGTGTACATTTGAGCTGAATGTGTCAAAATCTTAAAAATTAACAGGTGCCCAAGCAAATTCATGCTAGAATCATCATCCGGATGCCAAAATAAACTAAATACAGCAAAAGATTTGAGTGCACAACGTTTGGTTTAGGTTTGACAGCCATAATCACCTTTTTATTGCTTTAAATGCGTTTTTAGCGCATGATTGTACATTTGAGCTGAATGTGTCAAAATCTTAAAAATTAACAGGTGCCCAAGCAATTTCATGCTAGAATCATCATCCGGATGCCAAAATAAACTAAATACAGCAAAAGATTTGAGTGCACAACGTTTGGTTTAGATTTGACAGCCATAATCAGCAATTGTGTACATTTGAGCTGAATGTGTCAAAATCTTAAAAATTAACAGGTGCCCAAGCAATTTCATGCTAGAATCATCATCCGGATGCCAAAATAAACTAAATACAGCAAAAGATTTGAGTGCACAACGTTTGGTTTAGGTTTGACAGCCATAATCACCTTTTTATTGCTTTAAATGCGTTTTTAGCGCATGATTGTACATTTGAGCTGAATGTGTCAAAATCTTAAAAATTAACAGGTGCCCAAGCAATTTCATGCTAGAATCATCATCCGGATGCCAAAATAAACTAAATACAGCAAAAGATTTGAGTGCACAACGTTTGTTTAGATTTGACAGCCATAATCAGCAATTGTGTACATTTGAGCTGAATGTGTCAAAATCTTAAAAATTAACAGGTGCCCAAGCAATTTCATGCTAGAATCATCATCCGGATGCCAAAATAAACTAAATACAGCAAAAGATTTGAGTGCACAACGTTTGGTTTAGGTTTGACAGCCATAATCACCTTTTTATTGCTTTAAATGCGTTTTTAGCGCATGATTGTACATTTGAGCTGAATGTGTCAAAATCTTAAAAATTAACAGGTGCCCAAGCAATTTCATGCTAGAATCATCATCCGGATGCCAAAATAAACTAAATACAGCAAAAGATTTGAGTGCACAGCGTTTGGTTTAGATTTGACAGCCATAATCAGCAATTGTGTACATTTGAGCTGAATGTGTCAAAATCTTAAAAATTAACAGGTGCCCAAGCAATTTCATGCTAGAATCATCATCCGGATGCCAAAATAAACTAAATACAGCAAAAGATTTGAGTGCACAACGTTTGGTTTAGATTTGACAGCCATAATCAGCAATTGTGTACATTTGAGCTGAATGTGTCAAAATCTTAAAAATTAACAGGTGCCCAAGCAATTTCATGCTAGAATCATCATCCGGATGCCAAAATAAACTAAATACAGCAAAAGATTTGAGTGCACAACGTTTGGTTTAGGTTTGACAGCCATAATAACCTTTTTATTGCTTTAAATGCGTTTTTAGCGCATGATTGTACATTTGAGCTGAATGTGTCAAAATCTTAAAAATTAACAGGTGCCCAAGCAATTTCATGCTAGAATCATCATCCGGATGCCAAAATAAACTAAATACAGCAAAAGATTTGAGTGCACAGCGTTTGGTTTAGATTTGACAGCCATAATCAGCAATTGTGTACATTTGAGCTGAATGTGTCAAAATCTTAAAAATTAACAGGTGCCCAAGCAATTTCATGCTAGAATCATCATCCGGATGCCAAAATAAACTAAATACAGCAAAAGATTTGAGTGCACAACGTTTGGTTTAGATTTGACAGCCATAATCAGCAATTGTGTACATTTGAGCTGAATGTGTCAAAATCTTAAAAATTAACAGGTGCCCAAGCAATTTCATGCTAGAATCATCATCCGGATGCCAAAATAAACTAAATACAGCAAAAGATTTGAGTGCACAACGTTTGGTTTAGGTTTGACAGCCATAATCACCTTTTTATTGCTTTAAATGCGTTTTTAGCGCATGATTGTACATTTGAGCTGAATGTGTCAAAATCTTAAAAATTAACAGGTGCCCAAGCCATTTCATGCTAGAATCATCATCCGGATGCCAAAATAAACTAAATACAGCAAAGGATTTGAGTGCACAACGTTTGGTTTAGATTTGACAGCCATAATCAGCAATTGTGTACATTTGAGCTGAATGTGTCAAAATCTTAAAAATTAACAGGTGCCCAAGCAATTTCATGCTAGAATCATCATCCGGATGCCAAAATAAACTAAATACAGCAAAAGATTTGAGTGCACAACGTTTGGTTTAGGTTTGACAGCCATAATCACCTTTTTATTGCTTTAAATGCGTTTTTAGCGCATGATTGTACATTTGAGCTGAATGTGTCAAAATCTTAAAAATTAACAGGTGCCCAAGCAATTTCATGCTAGAATCATCATCCGGATGCCAAAATAAACTAAATACAGCAAAAGATTTGAGTGCACAACGTTTGGTTTAGGTTTGACAGCCATAATCACCTTTTTATTGCTTTAAATGCGTTTTTAGCGCATGATTGTACATTTGAGCTGAATGTGTCAAAGTCTTAAAAATTAACAGGTGCCCAAGCAATTTCATGCTAGAATCATCATCCGGATGCCAAAATAAACTAAATACAGCAGAAGATTTGAGTGCACAACGTTTGGTTTAGATTTGACAGCCATAATCAGCAATTGTGTACATTTGAGCTGAATGTGTCAAAATCTTAAAAATTAACAGGTGCCCAAGCCATTTCATGCTAGAATCATCATCCGGATGCCAAAATAAACTAAATACAGCAAAAGATTTGAGTGCACAACGTTTGGTTTAGATTTGACAGCCATAATCAGCAATTGTGTACATTTGAGCTGAATGTGTCAAAATCTTAAAAATTAACAGGTGCCCAAGCAATTTCATGCTAGAATCATCATCCGGATGCCAAAATAAACTAAATACAGCAAAAGATTTGAGTGCACAACGTTTGGTTTAGGTTTGACAGCCATAATCACCTTTTTATTGCTTTAAATGCGTTTTTAGCGCATGATTGTACATTTGAGCTGAATGTGTCAAAATCTTAAAAATTAACAGGTGCCCAAGCAATTTCATGCTAGAATCATCATCCGGATGCCAAAATAAACTAAATACAGCAAAAGATTTGAGTGCACAGCGTTTGGTTTAGATTTGACAGCCATAATCAGCAATTGTGTACATTTGAGCTGAATGTGTCAAAATCTTAAAAATTAACAGGTGCCCAAGCAATTTCATGCTAGAATCATCATCCGGATGCCAAAATAAACTAAATACAGCAAAAGATTTGAGTGCACAACGTTTGGTTTAGGTTTGACAGCCATAATCACCTTTTTATTGCTTTAAATGCGTTTTTAGCGCATGATTGTACATTTGAGCTGAATGTGTCAAAATCTTAAAAATTAACAGGTGCCCAAGCAATTTCATGCTAGAATCATCATCCGGATGCCAAAATAAACTAAATACAGCAAAAGATTTGAGTGCACAACGTTTGGTTTAGGTTTGACAGCCATAATCACCTTTTTATTGCTTTAAATGCGTTTTTAGCGCATGATTGTACATTTGAGCTGAATGTGTCAAAGTCTTAAAAATTAACAGGTGCCCAAGCAATTTCATGCTAGAATCATCATCCGGATGCCAAAATAAACTAAATACAGCAAAAGATTTGAGTGCACAACGTTTGGTTTAGATTTGACAGCCATAATCAGCAATTGTGTACATTTGAGCTGAATGTGTCAAAATCTTAAAAATTAACAGGTGCCCAAGCAAATTCATGCTAGAATCATCATCCGGATGCCAAAATAAACTAAATACAGCAAAAGATTTGATTGCACAACGTTTGGTTTAGGTTTGACAGCCATAATCACCTTTTTATTGCTTTAAATGCGTTTCTAGCGCATGATTGTACATTTGAGCTGAATGTGTCAAAATCTTAAAAATTAACAGGTGCCCAAGCAATTTCATGCTAGAATCATCATCCGGATGCCAAAATAAACTAAATACAGCAAAAGATTTGAGTGCACAACGTTTGGTTTAGGTTTGACAGCCATAATCACCTTTTTATTGCTTTAAATGCGTTTTTAGCGCATGATTGTACATTTGAGCTGAATGTGTCAAAATCTTAAAAATTAACAGGTGCCCAAGCAATTTCATGCTAGGATCATCATCCGGTTGCCAAAATAAACTAAATACAGCAAAAGATTTGAGTGCACAACGTTTGGTTTAGATTTGACAGCCATAATCAGCAATTGTGTACATTTGAGCTGAATGTGTCAAAATCTTAAAAATTAACAGGTGCCCAAGCCATTTCATGCTAGAATCATCATCCGGATGCCAAAATAAACTAAATACAGCAAAAGATTTGAGTGCACAACGTTTGGTTTAGGTTTGACAGCCATAATCACCTTTTTATTGCTTTAAATGCGTTTTTAGCGCATGATTGTACATTTGAGCTGAATGTGTCAAAATCTTAAAAATTAACAGGTGCCCAAGCCATTTCATGCTAGAATCATCATCCGGATGCCAAAATAAACTAAATACAGCAAAAGATTTGAGTGCACAACGTTTGGTTTAGATTTGACAGCCATAATCAGCAATTGTGTACATTTGAGCTGAATGTGTCAAAATCTTAAAAATTAACAGGTGCCCAAGCAATTTCATGCTAGAATCATCATCCGGATGCCAAAATAAACTAAATACAGCAAAAGATTTGAGTGCACAACGTTTGGTTTAGGTTTGACAGCCATAATCACCTTTTTATTGCTTTAAATGCGTTTTTAGCGCATGATTGTACATTTGAGCTGAATGTGTCAAAATCTTAAAAATTAACAGGTGCCCAAGCAATTTCATGCTAGAATCATCATCCGGATGCCAAAATAAACTAAATACAGCAAAAGATTTGAGTGCACAGCGTTTGGTTTAGATTTGACAGCCATAATCAGCAATTGTGTACATTTGAGCTGAATGTGTCAAAATCTTAAAAATTAACAGGTGCCCAAGCAATTTCATGCTAGAATCATCATCCGGATGCCAAAATAAACTAAATACAGCAAAAGATTTGAGTGCACAACGTTTGGTTTAGGTTTGACAGCCATAATCACCTTTTTATTGCTTTAAATGCGTTTTTAGCGCATGATTGTACATTTGAGCTGAATGTGTCAAAATCTTAAAAATTAACAGGTGCCCAAGCAATTTCATGCTAGAATCATCATCCGGATGCCAAAATAAACTAAATACAGCAAAAGATTTGAGTGCACAACGTTTGGTTTAGGTTTGACAGCCATAATAACCTTTTTATTGCTTTAAATGCGTTTTTAGCGCATGATTGTACATTTGAGCTGAATGTGTCAAAATCTTAAAAATTAACAGGTGCCCAAGCCATTTCATGCTAGAATCATCATCCGGATGCCAAAATAAACTAAATACAGCAAAAGATTTGAGTGCACAACGTTTGGTTTAGGTTTGACAGCCATAATCACCTTTTTATTGCTTTAAATGCGTTTTTAGCGCATGATTGTACATTTGAGCTGAATGTGTCAAAATCTTAAAAATTAACAGGTGCCCAAGCAATTTCATGCTAGAATCATCATCCGGATGCCAAAATAAACTAAATACAGCAAAAGATTTGAGTGCACAACGTTTGGTTTAGATTTGACAGCCATAATCAGCAATTGTGTACATTTGAGCTGAATGTGTCAAAATCTTAAAAATTAACAGGTGCCCAAGCAATTTCATGCTAGAATCATCATCCGGATGCCAAAATAAACTAAATACAGCAAAAGATTTGAGTGCACAACGTTTGGTTTAGGTTTGACAGCCATAATCACCTTTTTATTGCTTTAAATGCGTTTTTAGCGCATGATTGTACATTTGAGCTGAATGTGTCAAAATCTTAAAAATTAACAGGTGCCCAAGCAATTTCATGCTAGAATCATCATCCGGATGCCAAAATAAACTAAATACAGCAAAAGATTTGAGTGCACAGCGTTTGGTTTAGATTTGACAGCCATAATCAGCAATTGTGTACATTTGAGCTGAATGTGTCAAAATCTTAAAAATTAACAGGTGCCCAAGCAATTTCATGCTAGAATCATCATCCGGATGCCAAAATAAACTAAATACAGCAAAAGATTTGAGTGCACAACGTTTGGTTTAGGTTTGACAGCCATAATCACCTTTTTATTGCTTTAAATGCGTTTTTAGCGCATGATTGTACATTTGAGCTGAATGTGTCAAAATCTTAAAAATTAACAGGTGCCCAAGCAATTTCATGCTAGAATCATCATCCGGATGCCAAAATAAACTAAATACAGCAAAAGATTTGAGTGCACAACGTTTGGTTTAGGTTTGACAGCCATAATAACCTTTTTATTGCTTTAAATGCGTTTTTAGCGCATGATTGTACATTTGAGCTGAATGTGTCAAAATCTTAAAAATTAACAGGTGCCCAAGCCATTTCATGCTAGAATCATCATCCGGATGCCAAAATAAACTAAATACAGCAAAAGATTTGAGTGCACAACGTTTGGTTTAGATTTGACAGCCATAATCAGCAATTGTGTACATTTGAGCTGAATGTGTCAAAATCTTAAAAATTAACAGGTGCCCAAGCAATTTCATGCTAGAATCATCATCCGGATGCCAAAATAAACTAAATACAGCAAAAGATTTGAGTGCACAACGTTTGGTTTAGGTTTGACAGCCATAATCACCTTTTTATTGCTTTAAATGCGTTTTTAGCGCATGATTGTACATTTGAGCTGAATGTGTCAAAATCTTAAAAATTAACAGGTGCCCAAGCAATTTCATGCTAGAATCATCATCCGGATGCCAAAATAAACTAAATACAGCAAAAGATTTGAGTGCACAGCGTTTGGTTTAGATTTGACAGCCATAATCAGCAATTGTGTACATTTGAGCTGAATGTGTCAAAATCTTAAAAATTAACAGGTGCCCAAGCAATTTCATGCTAGAATCATCATCCGGATGCCAAAATAAACTAAATACAGCAAAAGATTTGAGTGCACAACGTTTGGTTTAGGTTTGACAGCCATAATCACCTTTTTATTGCTTTAAATGCGTTTTTAGCGCATGATTGTACATTTGAGCTGAATGTGTCAAAATCTTAAAAATTAACAGGTGCCCAAGCAATTTCATGCTAGAATCATCATCCGGATGCCAAAATAAACTAAATACAGCAAAAGATTTGAGTGCACAACGTTTGGTTTAGGTTTGACAGCCATAATCACCTTTTTATTGCTTTAAATGCGTTTTTAGCGCATGATTGTACATTTGAGCTGAATGTGTCAAAGTCTTAAAAATTAACAGGTGCCCAAGCAATTTCATGCTAGAATCATCATCCGGATGCCAAAATAAACTAAATACAGCAAAAGATTTGAGTGCACAACGTTTGGTTTAGATTTGACAGCCATAATCAGCAATTGTGTACATTTGAGCTGAATGTGTCAAAATCTTAAAAATTAACAGGTGCCCAAGCAAATTCATGCTAGAATCATCATCCGGATGCCAAAATAAACTAAATACAGCAAAAGATTTGATTGCACAACGTTTGGTTTAGGTTTGACAGCCATAATCACCTTTTTATTGCTTTAAATGCGTTTCTAGCGCATGATTGTACATTTGAGCTGAATGTGTCAAAATCTTAAAAATTAACAGGTGCCCAAGCAATTTCATGCTAGAATCATCATCCGGATGCCAAAATAAACTAAATACAGCAAAAGATTTGAGTGCACAACGTTTGGTTTAGGTTTGACAGCCATAATCACCTTTTTATTGCTTTAAATGCGTTTTTAGCGCATGATTGTACATTTGAGCTGAATGTGTCAAAATCTTAAAAATTAACAGGTGCCCAAGCAATTTCATGCTAGAATCATCATCCGGTTGCCAAAATAAACTAAATACAGCAAAAGATTTGAGTGCACAACGTTTGGTTTAGATTTGACAGCCATAATCAGCAATTGTGTACATTTGAGCTGAATGTGTCAAAATCTTAAAAATTAACAGGTGCCCAAGCAAATTCATGCTAGAATCATCATCCGGATGCCAAAATAAACTAAATACAGCAAAAGATTTGAGTGCACAACGTTTGGTTTAGGTTTGACAGCCATAATCACCTTTTTATTGCTTTAAATGCGTTTTTAGCGCATGATTGTACATTTGAGCTGAATGTGTCAAAATCTTAAAAATTAACAGGTGCCCAAGCAATTTCATGCTAGAATCATCATCCGGATGCCAAAATAAACTAAATACAGCAAAAGATTTGAGTGCACAACGTTTGGTTTAGATTTGACAGCCATAATCAGCAATTGTGTACATTTGAGCTGAATGTGTCAAAATCTTAAAAATTAACAGGTGCCCAAGCAATTTCATGCTAGAATCATCATCCGGATGCCAAAATAAACTAAATACAGCAAAAGATTTGAGTGCACAACGTTTGGTTTAGGTTTGACAGCCATAATCACCTTTTTATTGCTTTAAATGCGTTTTTAGCGCATGATTGTACATTTGAGCTGAATGTGTCAAAATCTTAAAAATTAACAGGTGCCCAAGCAATTTCATGCTAGAATCATCATCCGGATGCCAAAATAAACTAAATACAGCAAAAGATTTGAGTGCACAGCGTTTGGTTTACATTTGACAGCCATAATCAGCAATTGTGTACATTTGAGCTGAATGTGTCAAAATCTTAAAAATTAACAGGTGCCCAAGCAATTTCATGCTAGAATCATCATCCGGATGCCAAAATAAACTAAATACAGCAAAAGATTTGAGTGCACAACGTTTGGTTTAGGTTTGACAGCCATAATCACCTTTTTATTGCTTTAAATGCGTTTTTAGCGCATGATTGTACATTTGAGCTGAATGTGTCAAAATCTTAAAAATTAACAGGTGCCCAAGCAATTTCATGCTAGAATCATCATCCGGATGCCAAAATAAACTAAATACAGCAAAAGATTTGAGTGCACAACGTTTGGTTTAGATTTGACAGCCATAATCAGCAATTGTGTACATTTGAGCTGAATGTGTCAAAATCTTAAAAATTAACAGGTGCCCAAGCAATTTCATGCTAGAATCATCATCCGGATGCCAAAATAAACTAAATACAGCAAAAGATTTGAGTGCACAACGTTTGGTTTAGGTTTGACAGCCATAATCACCTTTTTATTGCTTTAAATGCGTTTTTAGCGCATGATTGTACATTTGAGCTGAATGTGTCAAAATCTTAAAAATTAACAGGTGCCCAAGCAATTTCATGCTAGAATCATCATCCGGATGCCAAAATAAACTAAATACAGCAAAAGATTTGAGTGCACAGCGTTTGGTTTAGATTTGACAGCCATAATCAGCAATTGTGTACATTTGAGCTGAATGTGTCAAAATCTTAAAAATTAACAGGTGCCCAAGCAATTTCATGCTAGAATCATCATCCGGATGCCAAAATAAACTAAATACAGCAAAAGATTTGAGTGCACAACGTTTGGTTTAGGTTTGACAGCCATAATCACCTTTTTATTGCTTTAAATGCGTTTTTAGCGCATGATTGTACATTTGAGCTGAATGTGTCAAAATCTTAAAAATTAACAGGTGCCCAAGCAATTTCATGCTAGAATCATCATCCGGATGCCAAAATAAACTAAATACAGCAAAAGATTTGAGTGCACAACGTTTGGTTTAGGTTTGACAGCCATAATAACCTTTTTATTGCTTTAAATGCGTTTTTAGCGCATGATTGTACATTTGAGCTGAATGTGTCAAAATCTTAAAAATTAACAGGTGCCCAAGCAATTTCATGCTAGAATCATCATCCGGATGCCAAAATAAACTAAATACAGCAAAAGATTTGAGTGCACAACGTTTGGTTTAGGTTTGACAGCCATAATCACCTTTTTATTGCTTTAAATGCGTTTTTAGCGCATGATTGTACATTTGAGCTGAATGTGTCAAAATCTTAAAAATTAACAGGTGCCCAAGCAATTTCATGCTAGAATCATCATCCGGATGCCAAAATAAACTAAATACAGCAAAAGATTTGAGTGCACAGCGTTTGGTTTAGATTTGACAGCCATAATCAGCAATTGTGTACATTTGAGCTGAATGTGTCAAAATCTTAAAAATTAACAGGTGCCCAAGCAATTTCATGCTAGAATCATCATCCGGATGCCAAAATAAACTAAATACAGCAAAAGATTTGAGTGCACAACGTTTGGTTTAGGTTTGACAGCCATAATCACCTTTTTATTGCTTTAAATGCGTTTTTAGCGCATGATTGTACATTTGAGCTGAATGTGTCAAAATCTTAAAAATTAACAGGTGCCCAAGCAATTTCATGCTAGAATCATCATCCGGATGCCAAAATAAACTAAATACAGCAAACGATTTGAGTGCACAACGTTTGGTTTAGGTTTGACAGCCATAATAACCTTTTTATTGCTTTAAATGCGTTTTTAGCGCATGATTGTACATTTGAGCTGAATGTGTCAAAATCTTAAAAATTAACAGGTGCCCAAGCAATTTCATGCTAGAATCATCATCCGGATGCCAAAATAAACTAAATACAGCAAAAGATTTGAGTGCACAACGTTTGGTTTAGGTTTGACAGCCATAATCACCTTTTTATTGCTTTAAATGCGTTTTTAGCGCATGATTGTACATTTGAGCTGAATGTGTCAAAATCTTAAAAATTAACAGGTGCCCAAGCAATTTCATGCTAGAATCATCATCCGGATGCCAAAATAAACTAAATACAGCAAAAGATTTGAGTGCACAGCGTTTGGTTTAGATTTGACAGCCATAATCAGCAATTGTGTACATTTGAGCTGAATGTGTCAAAATCTTAAAAATTAACAGGTGCCCAAGCAATTTCATGCTAGAATCATCATCCGGATGCCAAAATAAACTAAATACAGCAAAAGATTTGAGTGCACAACGTTTGGTTTAGGTTTGACAGCCATAATCACCTTTTTATTGCTTTAAATGCGTTTTTAGCGCATGATTGTACATTTGAGCTGAATGTGTCAAAATCTTAAAAATTAACAGGTGCCCAAGCAATTTCATGCTAGAATCATCATCCGGATGCCAAAATAAACTAAATACAGCAAAAGATTTGAGTGCACAACGTTTGGTTTAGGTTTGACAGCCATAATCACCTTTTTATTGCTTTAAATGCGTTTTTAGCGCATGATTGTACATTTGAGCTGAATGTGTCAAAGTCTTAAAAATTAACAGGTGCCCAAGCAATTTCATGCTAGAATCATCATCCGGATGCCAAAATAAACTAAATACAGCAAAAGATTTGAGTGCACAACGTTTGGTTTAGATTTGACAGCCATAATCAGCAATTGTGTACATTTGAGCTGAATGTGTCAAAATCTTAAAAATTAACAGGTGCCCAAGCAATTTCATGCTAGAATCATCATCCGGATGCCAAAATAAACTAAATACAGCAAAAGATTTGAGTGCACAGCGTTTGGTTTAGATTTGACAGCCATAATCAGCAATTGTGTACATTTGAGCTGAATGTGTCAAAATCTTAAAAATTAACAGGTGCCCAAGCAATTTCATGCTAGAATCATCATCCGGATGCCAAAATAAACTAAATACAGCAAAAGATTTGAGTGCACAACGTTTGGTTTAGATTTGACAGCCATAATCAGCAATTGTGTACATTTGAGCTGAATGTGTCAAAATCTTAAAAATTAACAGGTGCCCAAGCAATTTCATGCTAGAATCATCATCCGGATGCCAAAATAAACTAAATACAGCAAAAGATTTGAGTGCACAACGTTTGGTTTAGGTTTGACAGCCATAATCACCTTTTTATTGCTTTAAATGCGTTTTTAGCGCATGATTGTACATTTGAGCTGAATGTGTCAAAATCTTAAAAATTAACAGGTGCCCAAGCAATTTCATGCTAGAATCATCATCCGGATGCCAAAATAAACTAAATACAGCAAAAGATTTGAGTGCACAGCGTTTGGTTTAGATTTGACAGCCATAATCACCTTTTTATTGCTTTAAATGCGTTTTTAGCGCATGATTGTACATTTGAGCTGAATGTGTCAAAATCTTAAAAATTAACAGGTGCCCAAGCAATTTCATGCTAGAATCATCATCCGGATGCCAAAATAAACTAAATACAGCAAAAGATTTGAGTGCACAACGTTTGGTTTAGGTTTGACAGCCATAATCACCTTTTTATTGCTTTAAATGCGTTTTTAGCGCATGATTGTACATTTGAGCTGAATGTGTCAAAATCTTAAAAATTAACAGGTGCCCAAGCAATTTCATGCTAGAATCATCATCCGGATGCCAAAATAAACTAAATACAGCAAAAGATTTGAGTGCACAGCGTTTGGTTTAGATTTGACAGCCATAATCACCTTTTTATTGCTTTAAATGCGTTTTTAGCGCATGATTGTACATTTGAGCTGAATGTGTCAAAATCTTAAAAATTAACAGGTGCCCAAGCAATTTCATGCTAGAATCATCATCCGGTTGCCAAAATAAACTAAATACAGCAAAAGATTTGAGTGCACAACGTTTGGTTTAGATTTGACAGCCATAATCAGCAATTGTGTACATTTGAGCTGAATGTGTCAAAATCTTAAAAATTAACAGGTGCCCAAGCAAATTCATGCTAGAATCATCATCCGGATGCCAAAATAAACTAAATACAGCAAAAGATTTGAGTGCACAACGTTTGGTTTAGATTTGACAGCCATAATCAGCAATTGTGTACATTTGAGCTGAATGTGTCAAAATCTTAAAAATTAACAGGTGCCCAAGCAATTTCATGCTAGAATCATCATCCGGATGCCAAAATAAACTAAATACAGCAAAAGATTTGAGTGCACAACGTTTGGTTTAGGTTTGACAGCCATAATCACCTTTTTATTGCTTTAAATGCGTTTTTAGCGCATGATTGTACATTTGAGCTGAATGTGTCAAAATCTTAAAAATTAACAGGTGCCCAAGCAATTTCATGCTAGAATCATCATCCGGATGCCAAAATAAACTAAATACAGCAAAAGATTTGAGTGCACAGCGTTTGGTTTACATTTGACAGCCATAATCAGCAATTGTGTACATTTGAGCTGAATGTGTCAAAATCTTAAAAATTAACAGGTGCCCAAGCAATTTCATGCTAGAATCATCATCCGGATGCCAAAATAAACTAAATACAGCAAAAGATTTGAGTGCACAACGTTTGGTTTAGGTTTGACAGCCATAATCACCTTTTTATTGCTTTAAATGCGTTTTTAGCGCATGATTGTACATTTGAGCTGAATGTGTCAAAATCTTAAAAATTAACAGGTGCCCAAGCAATTTCATGCTAGAATCATCATCCGGATGCCAAAATAAACTAAATACAGCAAAAGATTTGAGTGCACAGCGTTTGGTTTAGATTTGACAGCCATAATCAGCAATTGTGTACATTTGAGCTGAATGTGTCAAAATCTTAAAAATTAACAGGTGCCCAAGCAATTTCATGCTAGAATCATCATCCGGATGCCAAAATAAACTAAATACAGCAAAAGATTTGAGTGCACAACGTTTGGTTTAGATTTGACAGCCATAATCAGCAATTGTGTACATTTGAGCTGAATGTGTCAAAATCTTAAAAATTAACAGGTGCCCAAGCAATTTCATGCTAGAATCATCATCCGGATGCCAAAATAAACTAAATACAGCAAAAGATTTGAGTGCACAACGTTTGGTTTAGGTTTGACAGCCATAATCACCTTTTTATTGCTTTAAATGCGTTTTTAGCGCATGATTGTACATTTGAGCTGAATGTGTCAAAATCTTAAAAATTAACAGGTGCCCAAGCAATTTCATGCTAGAATCATCATCCGGATGCCAAAATAAACTAAATACAGCAAAAGATTTGAGTGCACAGCGTTTGGTTTAGATTTGACAGCCATAATCAGCAATTGTGTACATTTGAGCTGAATGTGTCAAAATCTTAAAAATTAACAGGTGCCCAAGCAATTTCATGCTAGAATCATCATCCGGATGCCAAAATAAACTAAATACAGCAAAAGATTTGAGTGCACAGCGTTTGGTTTAGATTTGACAGCCATAATCAGCAATTGTGTACATTTGAGCTGAATGTGTCAAAATCTTAAAAATTAACAGGTGCCCAAGCAATTTCATGCTAGAATCATCATCCGGATGCCAAAATAAACTAAATACAGCAAAAGATTTGAGTGCACAGCGTTTGGTTTAGATTTGACAGCCATAATCAGCAATTGTGTACATTTGAGCTGAATGTGTCAAAATCTTAAAAATTAACAGGTGCCCAAGCAATTTCATGCTAGAATCATCATCCGGATGCCAAAATAAACTAAATACAGCAAAAGATTTGAGTGCACAACGTTTGGTTTAGATTTGACAGCCATAATCAGCAATTGTGTACATTTGAGCTGAATGTGTCAAAATCTTAAAAATTAACAGGTGCCCAAGCAATTTCATGCTAGAATCATCATCCGGATGCCAAAATAAACTAAATACAGCAAAAGATTTGAGTGCACAACGTTTGGTTTAGGTTTGACAGCCATAATCACCTTTTTATTGCTTTAAATGCGTTTTTAGCGCATGATTGTACATTTGAGCTGAATGTGTCAAAATCTTAAAAATTAACAGGTGCCCAAGCAATTTCATGCTAGAATCATCATCCGGATGCCAAAATAAACTAAATACAGCAAAAGATTTGAGTGCACAGCGTTTGGTTTAGATTTGACAGCCATAATCACCTTTTTATTGCTTTAAATGCGTTTTTAGCGCATGATTGTACATTTGAGCTGAATGTGTCAAAATCTTAAAAATTAACAGGTGCCCAAGCAATTTCATGCTAGAATCATCATCCGGATGCCAAAATAAACTAAATACAGCAAAAGATTTGAGTGCACAGCGTTTGGTTTAGATTTGACAGCCATAATCAGCAATTGTGTACATTTGAGCTGAATGTGTCAAAATCTTAAAAATTAACAGGTGCCCAAGCAATTTCATGCTAGAATCATCATCCGGATGCCAAAATAAACTAAATACAGCAAAAGATTTGAGTGCACAACGTTTGGTTTAGGTTTGACAGCCATAATCACCTTTTTATTGCTTTAAATGCGTTTTTAGCGCATGATTGTACATTTGAGCTGAATGTGTCAAAATCTTAAAAATTAACAGGTGCCCAAGCAATTTCATGCTAGAATCATCATCCGGTTGCCAAAATAAACTAAATACAGCAAAAGATTTGAGTGCACAACGTTTGGTTTAGATTTGACAGCCATAATCAGCAATTGTGTACATTTGAGCTGAATGTGTCAAAATCTTAAAAATTAACAGGTGCCCAAGCAAATTCATGCTAGAATCATCATCCGGATGCCAAAATAAACTAAATACAGCAAAAGATTTGAGTGCACAACGTTTGGTTTAGATTTGACAGCCATAATCAGCAATTGTGTACATTTGAGCTGAATGTGTCAAAATCTTAAAAATTAACAGGTGCCCAAGCAATTTCATGCTAGAATCATCATCCGGATGCCAAAATAAACTAAATACAGCAAAAGATTTGTGCACAACGTTTGGTTTAGGTTTGACAGCCATAATCACCTTTTTATTGCTTTAAATGCGTTTTTAGCGCATGATTGTACATTTGAGCTGAATGTGTCAAAATCTTAAAAATTAACAGGTGCCCAAGCAATTTCATGCTAGAATCATCATCCGGATGCCAAAATAAACTAAATACAGCAAAAGATTTGAGTGCACAGCGTTTGGTTTAGATTTGACAGCCATAATCAGCAATTGTGTACATTTGAGCTGAATGTGTCAAAATCTTAAAAATTAACAGGTGCCCAAGCAATTTCATGCTAGAATCATCATCCGGATGCCAAAATAAACTAAATACAGCAAAAGATTTGAGTGCACAACGTTTGGTTTAGATTTGACAGCCATAATCAGCAATTGTGTACATTTGAGCTGAATGTGTCAAAATCTTAAAAATTAACAGGTGCCCAAGCAATTTCATGCTAGAATCATCATCCGGATGCCAAAATAAACTAAATACAGCAAAAGATTTGAGTGCACAACGTTTGGTTTAGGTTTGACAGCCATAATCACCTTTTTATTGCTTTAAATGCGTTTTTAGCGCATGATTGTACATTTGAGCTGAATGTGTCAAAATCTTAAAAATTAACAGGTGCCCAAGCAATTTCATGCTAGAATCATCATCCGGATGCCAAAATAAACTAAATACAGCAAAAGATTTGAGTGCACAGCGTTTGGTTTAGATTTGACAGCCATAATCAGCAATTGTGTACATTTGAGCTGAATGTGTCAAAATCTTAAAAATTAACAGGTGCCCAAGCAATTTCATGCTAGAATCATCATCCGGATGCCAAAATAAACTAAATACAGCAAAAGATTTGAGTGCACAGCGTTTGGTTTAGATTTGACAGCCATAATCAGCAATTGTGTACATTTGAGCTGAATGTGTCAAAATCTTAAAAATTAACAGGTGCCCAAGCAATTTCATGCTAGAATCATCATCCGGATGCCAAAATAAACTAAATACAGCAAAAGATTTGAGTGCACAACGTTTGGTTTAGATTTGACAGCCATAATCAGCAATTGTGTACATTTGAGCTGAATGTGTCAAAATCTTAAAAATTAACAGGTGCCCAAGCAATTTCATGCTAGAATCATCATCCGGATGCCAAAATAAACTAAATACAGCAAAAGATTTGAGTGCACAACGTTTGGTTTAGGTTTGACAGCCATAATCACCTTTTTATTGCTTTAAATGCGTTTTTAGCGCATGATTGTACATTTGAGCTGAATGTGTCAAAATCTTAAAAATTAACAGGTGCCCAAGCAATTTCATGCTAGAATCATCATCCGGATGCCAAAATAAACTAAATACAGCAAAAGATTTGAGTGCACAGCGTTTGGTTTAGATTTGACAGCCATAATCACCTTTTTATTGCTTTAAATGCGTTTTTAGCGCATGATTGTACATTTGAGCTGAATGTGTCAAAATCTTAAAAATTAACAGGTGCCCAAGCAATTTCATGCTAGAATCATCATCCGGATGCCAAAATAAACTAAATACAGCAAAAGATTTGAGTGCACAGCGTTTGGTTTAGATTTGACAGCCATAATCAGCAATTGTGTACATTTGAGCTGAATGTGTCAAAATCTTAAAAATTAACAGGTGCCCAAGCAATTTCATGCTAGAATCATCATCCGGATGCCAAAATAAACTAAATACAGCAGAAGATTTGAGTGCACAACGTTTGGTTTAGATTTGACAGCCATAATCAGCAATTGTGTACATTTGAGCTGAATGTGTCAAAATCTTAAAAATTAACAGGTGCCCAAGCAATTTCATGCTAGAATCATCATCCGGATGCCAAAATAAACTAAATACAGCAAAAGATTTGAGTGCACAACGTTTGGTTTAGGTTTGACAGCCATAATCACCTTTTTATTGCTTTAAATGCGTTTTTAGCGCATGATTGTACATTTGAGCTGAATGTGTCAAAATCTTAAAAATTAACAGGTGCCCAAGCCATTTCATGCTAGAATCATCATCCGGATGCCAAAATAAACTAAATACAGCAAAGGATTTGAGTGCACAACGTTTGGTTTAGATTTGACAGCCATAATCAGCAATTGTGTACATTTGAGCTGAATGTGTCAAAATCTTAACAATTAACAGGAGCCCAAGCAATTTCATGCTAGAATCATCATCCGGATGCCAAAATAAACTAAATACAGCAAAAGATTTGAGTGCACAACGTTTGGTTTAGGTTTGACAGCCATAATCACCTTTTTATTGCTTTAAATGCGTTTTTAGCGCATGATTGTACATTTGAGCTGAATGTGTCAAAATCTTAAAAATTAACAGGTGCCCAAGCAATTTCATGCTAGAATCATCATCCGGATGCCAAAATAAACTAAATACAGCAAAAGATTTGAGTGCACAGCGTTTGGTTTAGATTTGACAGCCATAATCAGCAATTGTGTACATTTGAGCTGAATGTGTCAAAATCTTAAAAATTAACAGGTGCCCAAGCAATTTCATGCTAGAATCATCATCCGGATGCCAAAATAAACTAAATACAGCAAAAGATTTGAGTGCACAACGGTTGGTTTAGGTTTGACAGCCATAATCACCTTTTTATTGCTTTAAATGCGTTTTTAGCGCATGATTGTACATTTGAGCTGAATGTGTCAAAATCTTAAAAATTAACAGGTGCCCAAGCAATTTCATGCTAGAATCATCATCCGGATGCCAAAATAAACTAAATACAGCAAAAGATTTGAGTGCACAGCGTTTGGTTTAGATTTGACAGCCATAATCAGCAATTGTGTACATTTGAGCTGAATGTGTCAAAATCTTAAAAATTAACAGGTGCCCAAGCAATTTCATGCTAGAATCATCATCCGGATGCCAAAATAAACTAAATACAGCAAAAGATTTGAGTGCACAACGTTTGGTTTAGGTTTGACAGCCATAATCACCTTTTTATTGCTTTAAATGCGTTTTTAGCGCATGATTGTACATTTGAGCTGAATGTGTCAAAATCTTAAAAATTAACAGGTGCCCAAGCAATTTCATGCTAGAATCATCATCCGGATGCCAAAATAAACTAAATACAGCAAAAGATTTGAGTGCACAACGTTTGGTTTAGGTTTGACAGCCATAATCACCTTTTTATTGCTTTAAATGCGTTTTTAGCGCATGATTGTACATTTGAGCTGAATGTGTCAAAATCTTAAAAATTAACAGGTGCCCAAGCCATTTCATGCTAGAATCATCATCCGGATGCCAAAATAAACTAAATACAGCAAAAGATTTGAGTGCACAACGTTTGGTTTAGATTTGACAGCCATAATCAGCAATTGTGTACATTTGAGCTGAATGTGTCAAAATCTTAAAAATTAACAGGTGCCCAAGCAATTTCATGCTAGAATCATCATCCGGATGCCAAAATAAACTAAATACAGCAAAAGATTTGAGTGCACAACGTTTGGTTTAGGTTTGACAGCCATAATCACCTTTTTATTGCTTTAAATGCGTTTTTAGCGCATGATTGTACATTTGAGCTGAATGTGTCAAAATCTTAAAAATTAACAGGTGCCCAAGCAATTTCATGCTAGAATCATCATCCGGATGCCAAAATAAACTAAATACAGCAAAAGATTTGAGTGCACAGCGTTTGGTTTAGATTTGACAGCCATAATCAGCAATTGTGTACATTTGAGCTGAATGTGTCAAAATCTTAAAAATTAACAGGTGCCCAAGCAATTTCATGCTAGAATCATCATCCGGATGCCAAAATAAACTAAATACAGCAAAAGATTTGAGTGCACAACGTTTGGTTTAGGTTTGACAGCCATAATCACCTTTTAATTGCTTTAAATGCGTTTTTAGCGCATGATTGTACATTTGAGCTGAATGTGTCAAAATCTTAAAAATTAACAGGTGCCCAAGCAATTTCATGCTAGAATCATCATCCGGATGCCAAAATAAACTAAATACAGCAAAGGATTTGAGTGCACAACGTTTGGTTTAGATTTGACAGCCATAATCAGCAATTGTGTACATTTGAGCTGAATGTGTCAAAATCTTAAAAATTAACAGGAGCCCAAGCAATTTCATGCTAGAATCATCATCCGGATGCCAAAATAAACTAAATACAGCAAAAGATTTGAGTGCACAACGTTTGGTTTAGGTTTGACAGCCATAATCACCTTTTTATTGCTTTAAATGCGTTTTTAGCGCATGATTGTAGATTTGAGCTGAATGTGTCAAAGTCTTAAAAATTAACAGGTGCCCAAGCAATTTCATGCTAGAATCATCATCCGGATGCCAAAATAAACTAAATACAGCAAAAGATTTGAGTGCACAACGTTTGGTTTAGATTTGACAGCCATAATCAGCAATTGTGTACATTTGAGCTGAATGTGTCAAAATCTTAAAAATTAACAGGTGCCCAAGCAAATTCATGCTAGAATCATCATCCGGATGCCAAAATAAACTAAATACAGCAAAAGATTTGATTGCACAACGTTTGGTTTAGGTTTGACAGCCATAATCACCTTTTTATTGCTTTAAATGCGTTTCTAGCGCATGATTGTACATTTGAGCTGAATGTGTCAAAATCTTAAAAATTAACAGGTGCCCAAGCAATTTCATGCTAGAATCCTCATCCGGATGCCAAAATAAACTAAATACAGCAAAAGATTTGAGTGCACAACGTTTGGTTTAGATTTGACAGCCATAATCAGCAATTGTGTACATTTGAGCTGAATGTGTCAAAATCTTAAAAATTAACAGGTGCCCAAGCAATTTCATGCTAGAATCATCATCCGGATGCCAAAATAAACTAAATACAGCAAAAGATTTGAGTGCACAACGTTTGGTTTAGGTTTGACAGCCATAATCACCTTTTTATTGCTTTAAATGCGTTTTTAGCGCATGATTGTACATTTGAGCTGAATGTGTCAAAATCTTAAAAATTAACAGGTGCCCAAGCAATTTCATGCTAGAATCATCATCCGGTTGCCAAAATAAACTAAATACAGCAAAAGATTTGAGTGCACAACGTTTGGTTTAGATTTGACAGCCATAATCAGCAATTGTGTACATTTGAGCTGAATGTGTCAAAATCTTAAAAATTAACAGGTGCCCAAGCAAATTCATGCTAGAATCATCATCCGGATGCCAAAATAAACTAAATACAGCAAAAGATTTGAGTGCACAACGTTTGGTTTAGGTTTGACAGCCATAATCACCTTTTTATTGCTTTAAATGCGTTTTTAGCGCATGATTGTACATTTGAGCTGAATGTGTCAAAATCTTAAAAATTAACAGGTGCCCAAGCAATTTCATGCTAGAATCATCATCCGGATGCCAAAATAAACTAAATACAGCAAAAGATTTGAGTGCACAACGTTTGGTTTAGATTTGACAGCCATAATCAGCAATTGTGTACATTTGAGCTGAATGTGTCAAAATCTTAAAAATTAACAGGTGCCCAAGCAATTTCATGCTAGAATCATCATCCGGATGCCAAAATAAACTAAATACAGCAAAAGATTTGAGTGCACAACGTTTGGTTTAGGTTTGACAGCCATAATCACCTTTTTATTGCTTTAAATGCGTTTTTAGCGCATGATTGTACATTTGAGCTGAATGTGTCAAAATCTTAAAAATTAACAGGTGCCCAAGCAATTTCATGCTAGAATCATCATCCGGATGCCAAAATAAACTAAATACAGCAAAAGATTTGAGTGCACAGCGTTTGGTTTAGATTTGACAGCCATAATCAGCAATTGTGTACATTTGAGCTGAATGTGTCAAAATCTTAAAAATTAACAGGTGCCCAAGCAATTTCATGCTAGAATCATCATCCGGATGCCAAAATAAACTAAATACAGCAAAAGATTTGTGCACAACGTTTGGTTTAGGTTTGACAGCCATAATCACCTTTTTATTGCTTTAAATGCGTTTTTAGCGCATGATTGTACATTTGAGCTGAATGTGTCAAAATCTTAAAAATTAACAGGTGCCCAAGCAATTTCATGCTAGAATCATCATCCGGATGCCAAAATAAACTAAATACAGCAAAAGATTTGAGTGCACAGCGTTTGGTTTAGATTTGACAGCCATAATCAGCAATTGTGTACATTTGAGCTGAATGTGTCAAAATCTTAAAAATTAACAGGTGCCCAAGCAAATTCATGCTAGAATCATCATCCGGATGCCAAAATAAACTAAATACAGCAAAAGATTTGTGCACAACGTTTGGTTTAGGTTTGACAGCCATAATCACCTTTTTATTGCTTTAAATGCGTTTTTAGCGCATGATTGTACATTTGAGCTGAATGTGTCAAAATCTTAAAAATTAACAGGTGCCCAAGCAATTTCATGCTAGAATCATCATCCGGATGCCAAAATAAACTAAATACAGCAAAAGATTTGATTGCACAACGTTTGGTTTAGGTTTGACAGCCACAATCACCTTTTTATTGCTTTAAATGCGTTTCTAGCGCATGATTGTACATTTGAGCTGAATGTGTCAAAATCTTAAAAATTAACAGGTGCCCAAGCAATTTCATGCTAGAATCCTCATCCGGATGCCAAAATAAACTAAATACAGCAAAAGATTTGAGTGCACAACGTTTGGTTTAGATTTGACAGCCATAATCAGCAATTGTGTACATTTGAGCTGAATGTGTCAAAATCTTAAAAATTAACAGGTGCCCAAGCAATTTCATGCTAGAATCATCATCCGGATGCCAAAATAAACTAAATACAGCAAAAGATTTGAGTGCACAACGTTTGGTTTAGGTTTGACAGCCATAATCACCTTTTTATTGCTTTAAATGCGTTTTTAGCGCATGATTGTACATTTGAGCTGAATGTGTCAAAATCTTAAAAATTAACAGGTGCCCAAGCAATTTCATGCTAGAATCATCATCCGGTTGCCAAAATAAACTAAATACAGCAAAAGATTTGAGTGCACAACGTTTGGTTTAGATTTGACAGCCATAATCAGCAATTGTGTACATTTGAGCTGAATGTGTCAAAATCTTAAAAATTAACAGGTGCCCAAGCAAATTCATGCTAGAATCATCATCCGGATGCCAAAATAAACTAAATACAGCAAAAGATTTGAGTGCACAACGTTTGGTTTAGGTTTGACAGCCATAATCACCTTTTTATTGCTTTAAATGCGTTTTTAGCGCATGATTGTACATTTGAGCTGAATGTGTCAAAATCTTAAAAATTAACAGGTGCCCAAGCAATTTCATGCTAGAATCATCATCCGGATGCCAAAATAAACTAAATACAGCAAAAGATTTGAGTGCACAACGTTTGGTTTAGATTTGACAGCCATAATCAGCAATTGTGTACATTTGAGCTGAATGTGTCAAAATCTTAAAAATTAACAGGTGCCCAAGCAATTTCATGCTAGAATCATCATCCGGATGCCAAAATAAACTAAATACAGCAAAAGATTTGAGTGCACAACGTTTGGTTTAGGTTTGACAGCCATAATCACCTTTTTATTGCTTTAAATGCGTTTTTAGCGCATGATTGTACATTTGAGCTGAATGTGTCAAAATCTTAAAAATTAACAGGTGCCCAAGCAATTTCATGCTAGAATCATCATCCGGATGCCAAAATAAACTAAATACAGCAAAAGATTTGAGTGCACAGCGTTTGGTTTAGATTTGACAGCCATAATCAGCAATTGTGTACATTTGAGCTGAATGTGTCAAAATCTTAAAAATTAACAGGTGCCCAAGCAATTTCATGCTAGAATCATCATCCGGATGCCAAAATAAACTAAATACAGCAAAAGATTTGAGTGCACAACGTTTGGTTTAGATTTGACAGCCATAATCAGCAATTGTGTACATTTGAGCTGAATGTGTCAAAATCTTAAAAATTAACAGGTGCCCAAGCAATTTCATGCTAGAATCATCATCCGGATGCCAAAATAAACTAAATACAGCAAAAGATTTGAGTGCACAACGTTTGGTTTAGGTTTGACAGCCATAATCACCTTTTTATTGCTTTAAATGCGTTTTTAGCGCATGATTGTACATTTGAGCTGAATGTGTCAAAATCTTAAAAATTAACAGGTGCCCAAGCAATTTCATGCTAGAATCATCATCCGGATGCCAAAATAAACTAAATACAGCAAAAGATTTGAGTGCACAGCGTTTGGTTTAGATTTGACAGCCATAATCAGCAATTGTGTACATTTGAGCTGAATGTGTCAAAATCTTAAAAATTAACAGGTGCCCAAGCAATTTCATGCTAGAATCATCATCCGGATGCCAAAATAAACTAAATACAGCAAAAGATTTGAGTGCACAACGTTTGGTTTAGGTTTGACAGCCATAATCACCTTTTTATTGCTTTAAATGCGTTTTTAGCGCATGATTGTACATTTGAGCTGAATGTGTCAAAATCTTAAAAATTAACAGGTGCCCAAGCAATTTCATGCTAGAATCATCATCCGGATGCCAAAATAAACTAAATACAGCAAAAGATTTGAGTGCACAGCGTTTGGTTTAGATTTGACAGCCATAATCACCTTTTTATTGCTTTAAATGCGTTTTTAGCGCATGATTGTACATTTGAGCTGAATGTGTCAAAATCTTAAAAATTAACAGGTGCCCAAGCAATTTCATGCTAGAATCATCATCCGGATGCCAAAATAAACTAAATACAGCAAAAGATTTGAGTGCACAGCGTTTGGTTTAGATTTGACAGCCATAATCAGCAATTGTGTACATTTGAGCTGAATGTGTCAAAATCTTAAAAATTAACAGGTGCCCAAGCAATTTCATGCTAGAATCATCATCCGGATGCCAAAATAAACTAAATACAGCAGAAGATTTGAGTGCACAACGTTTGGTTTAGATTTGACAGCCATAATCAGCAATTGTGTACATTTGAGCTGAATGTGTCAAAATCTTAAAAATTAACAGGTGCCCAAGCAATTTCATGCTAGAATCATCATCCGGATGCCAAAATAAACTAAATACAGCAAAAGATTTGAGTGCACAACGTTTGGTTTAGGTTTGACAGCCATAATCACCTTTTTATTGCTTTAAATGCGTTTTTAGCGCATGATTGTACATTTGAGCTGAATGTGTCAAAATCTTAAAAATTAACAGGTGCCCAAGCAATTTCATGCTAGAATCATCATCCGGATGCCAAAATAAACTAAATACAGCAAAAGATTTGAGTGCACAGCGTTTGGTTTAGATTTGACAGCCATAATCAGCAATTGTGTACATTTGAGCTGAATGTGTCAAAATCTTAAAAATTAACAGGTGCCCAAGCAATTTCATGCTAGAATCATCATCCGGATGCCAAAATAAACTAAATACAGCAAAAGATTTGAGTGCACAACGTTTGGTTTAGGTTTGACAGCCATAATCACCTTTTTATTGCTTTAAATGCGTTTTTAGCGCATGATTGTACATTTGAGCTGAATGTGTCAAAATCTTAAAAATTAACAGGTGCCCAAGCAATTTCATGCTAGAATCATCATCCGGATGCCAAAATAAACTAAATACAGCAAAAGATTTGAGTGCACAACGTTTGGTTTAGGTTTGACAGCCATAATCACCTTTTTATTGCTTTAAATGCGTTTTTAGCGCATGATTGTACATTTGAGCTGAATGTGTCAAAGTCTTAAAAATTAACAGGTGCCCAAGCAATTTCATGCTAGAATCATCATCCGGATGCCAAAATAAACTAAATACAGCAAAAGATTTGAGTGCACAACGTTTGGTTTAGATTTGACAGCCATAATCAGCAATTGTGTACATTTGAGCTGAATGTGTCAAAATCTTAAAAATTAACAGGTGCCCAAGCAAATTCATGCTAGAATCATCATCCGGATGCCAAAATAAACTAAATACAGCAAAAGATTTGATTGCACAACGTTTGGTTTAGGTTTGACAGCCATAATCACCTTTTTATTGCTTTAAATGCGTTTCTAGCGCATGATTGTACATTTGAGCTGAATGTGTCAAAATCTTAAAAATTAACAGGTGCCCAAGCAATTTCATGCTAGAATCATCATCCGGATGCCAAAATAAACTAAATACAGCAAAAGATTTGAGTGCACAACGTTTGGTTTAGGTTTGACAGCCATAATCACCTTTTTATTGCTTTAAATGCGTTTTTAGCGCATGATTGTACATTTGAGCTGAATGTGTCAAAATCTTAAAAATTAACAGGTGCCCAAGCAATTTCATGCTAGAATCATCATCCGGTTGCCAAAATAAACTAAATACAGCAAAAGATTTGAGTGCACAACGTTTGGTTTAGATTTGACAGCCATAATCAGCAATTGTGTACATTTGAGCTGAATGTGTCAAAATCTTAAAAATTAACAGGTGCCCAAGCAAATTCATGCTAGAATCATCATCCGGATGCCAAAATAAACTAAATACAGCAAAAGATTTGAGTGCACAACGTTTGGTTTAGATTTGACAGCCATAATCAGCAATTGTGTACATTTGAGCTGAATGTGTCAAAATCTTAAAAATTAACAGGTGCCCAAGCAATTTCATGCTAGAATCATCATCCGGATGCCAAAATAAACTAAATACAGCAAAAGATTTGAGTGCACAACGTTTGGTTTAGGTTTGACAGCCATAATCACCTTTTTATTGCTTTAAATGCGTTTTTAGCGCATGATTGTACATTTGAGCTGAATGTGTCAAAATCTTAAAAATTAACAGGTGCCCAAGCAATTTCATGCTAGAATCATCATCCGGATGCCAAAATAAACTAAATACAGCAAAAGATTTGAGTGCACAGCGTTTGGTTTACATTTGACAGCCATAATCAGCAATTGTGTACATTTGAGCTGAATGTGTCAAAATCTTAAAAATTAACAGGTGCCCAAGCAATTTCATGCTAGAATCATCATCCGGATGCCAAAATAAACTAAATACAGCAAAAGATTTGAGTGCACAACGTTTGGTTTAGGTTTGACAGCCATAATCACCTTTTTATTGCTTTAAATGCGTTTTTAGCGCATGATTGTACATTTGAGCTGAATGTGTCAAAATCTTAAAAATTAACAGGTGCCCAAGCAATTTCATGCTAGAATCATCATCCGGATGCCAAAATAAACTAAATACAGCAAAAGATTTGAGTGCACAGCGTTTGGTTTAGATTTGACAGCCATAATCAGCAATTGTGTACATTTGAGCTGAATGTGTCAAAATCTTAAAAATTAACAGGTGCCCAAGCAATTTCATGCTAGAATCATCATCCGGATGCCAAAATAAACTAAATACAGCAAAAGATTTGAGTGCACAACGTTTGGTTTAGATTTGACAGCCATAATCAGCAATTGTGTACATTTGAGCTGAATGTGTCAAAATCTTAAAAATTAACAGGTGCCCAAGCAATTTCATGCTAGAATCATCATCCGGATGCCAAAATAAACTAAATACAGCAAAAGATTTGAGTGCACAACGTTTGGTTTAGGTTTGACAGCCATAATCACCTTTTTATTGCTTTAAATGCGTTTTTAGCGCATGATTGTACATTTGAGCTGAATGTGTCAAAATCTTAAAAATTAACAGGTGCCCAAGCAATTTCATGCTAGAATCATCATCCGGATGCCAAAATAAACTAAATACAGCAAAAGATTTGAGTGCACAGCGTTTGGTTTAGATTTGACAGCCATAATCAGCAATTGTGTACATTTGAGCTGAATGTGTCAAAATCTTAAAAATTAACAGGTGCCCAAGCAATTTCATGCTAGAATCATCATCCGGATGCCAAAATAAACTAAATACAGCAAAAGATTTGAGTGCACAACGTTTGGTTTAGATTTGACAGCCATAATCAGCAATTGTGTACATTTGAGCTGAATGTGTCAAAATCTTAAAAATTAACAGGTGCCCAAGCAATTTCATGCTAGAATCATCATCCGGATGCCAAAATAAACTAAATACAGCAAAAGATTTGAGTGCACAACGTTTGGTTTAGGTTTGACAGCCATAATCACCTTTTTATTGCTTTAAATGCGTTTTTAGCGCATGATTGTACATTTGAGCTGAATGTGTCAAAATCTTAAAAATTAACAGGTGCCCAAGCAATTTCATGCTAGAATCATCATCCGGATGCCAAAATAAACTAAATACAGCAAAAGATTTGAGTGCACAGCGTTTGGTTTAGATTTGACAGCCATAATCACCTTTTTATTGCTTTAAATGCGTTTTTAGCGCATGATTGTACATTTGAGCTGAATGTGTCAAAATCTTAAAAATTAACAGGTGCCCAAGCAATTTCATGCTAGAATCATCATCCGGATGCCAAAATAAACTAAATACAGCAAAAGATTTGAGTGCACAGCGTTTGGTTTAGATTTGACAGCCATAATCAGCAATTGTGTACATTTGAGCTGAATGTGTCAAAATCTTAAAAATTAACAGGTGCCCAAGCAATTTCATGCTAGAATCATCATCCGGATGCCAAAATAAACTAAATACAGCAAAAGATTTGAGTGCACAACGTTTGGTTTAGATTTGACAGCCATAATCAGCAATTGTGTACATTTGAGCTGAATGTGTCAAAATCTTAAAAATTAACAGGTGCCCAAGCAATTTCATGCTAGAATCATCATCCGGATGCCAAAATAAACTAAATACAGCAAAAGATTTGAGTGCACAACGTTTGGTTTAGGTTTGACAGCCATAATCACCTTTTTATTGCTTTAAATGCGTTTTTAGCGCATGATTGTACATTTGAGCTGAATGTGTCAAAATCTTAAAAATTAACAGGTGCCCAAGCAATTTCATGCTAGAATCATCATCCGGATGCCAAAATAAACTAAATACAGCAAAAGATTTGAGTGCACAGCGTTTGGTTTAGATTTGACAGCCATAATCACCTTTTTATTGCTTTAAATGCGTTTTTAGCGCATGATTGTACATTTGAGCTGAATGTGTCAAAATCTTAAAAATTAACAGGTGCCCAAGCAATTTCATGCTAGAATCATCATCCGGATGCCAAAATAAACTAAATACAGCAAAAGATTTGAGTGCACAGCGTTTGGTTTAGATTTGACAGCCATAATCAGCAATTGTGTACATTTGAGCTGAATGTGTCAAAATCTTAAAAATTAACAGGTGCCCAAGCAATTTCATGCTAGAATCATCATCCGGATGCCAAAATAAACTAAATACAGCAGAAGATTTGAGTGCACAACGTTTGGTTTAGATTTGACAGCCATAATCAGCAATTGTGTACATTTGAGCTGAATGTGTCAAAATCTTAAAAATTAACAGGTGCCCAAGCAATTTC
The DNA here is from genome assembly GCF_051991245.1 of Festucalex cinctus. Lineage (NCBI taxonomy): Eukaryota > Metazoa > Chordata > Actinopteri > Syngnathiformes > Syngnathidae > Festucalex > Festucalex cinctus. The sequence continues at coordinate 90,057 of NW_027520347.1, forward strand.
ATGCTAGAATCATCATCCGGATCCCAAAATAAACTAAATACAGCAAAAGATTTGAGTGCACAACGTTTGGTTTAGGTTTGACAGCCATAATCACCTTTTTATTGCTTTAAATGCGTTTTTAGCGCATGATTGTACATTTGAGCTGAATGTGTCAAAATCTTAAAAATTAACAGGTGCCCAAGCAATTTCATGCTAGAATCATCATCCGGATGCCAAAATAAACTAAATACAGCAAAAGATTTGAGTGCACAGCGTTTGGTTTAGATTTGACAGCCATAATCAGCAATTGTGTACATTTGAGCTGAATGTGTCAAAATCTTAAAAATTAACAGGTGCCCAAGCAATTTCATGCTAGAATCATCATCCGGATGCCAAAATAAACTAAATACAGCAAAAGATTTGAGTGCACAACGTTTGGTTTAGATTTGACAGCCATAATCAGCAATTGTGTACATTTGAGCTGAATGTGTCAAAATCTTAAAAATTAACAGGTGCCCAAGCAATTTCATGCTAGAATCATCATCCGGATGCCAAAATAAACTAAATACAGCAAAAGATTTGAGTGCACAACGTTTGGTTTAGGTTTGACAGCCATAATCACCTTTTTATTGCTTTAAATGCGTTTTTAGCGCATGATTGTACATTTGAGCTGAATGTGTCAAAATCTTAAAAATTAACAGGTGCCCAAGCAATTTCATGCTAGAATCATCATCCGGATGCCAAAATAAACTAAATACAGCAAAAGATTTGAGTGCACAGCGTTTGGTTTAGATTTGACAGCCATAATCACCTTTTTATTGCTTTAAATGCGTTTTTAGCGCATGATTGTACATTTGAGCTGAATGTGTCAAAATCTTAAAAATTAACAGGTGCCCAAGCAATTTCATGCTAGAATCATCATCCGGATGCCAAAATAAACTAAATACAGCAAAAGATTTGAGTGCACAGCGTTTGGTTTAGATTTGACAGCCATAATCAGCAATTGTGTACATTTGAGCTGAATGTGTCAAAATCTTAAAAATTAACAGGTGCCCAAGCAATTTCATGCTAGAATCATCATCCGGATGCCAAAATAAACTAAATACAGCAAAAGATTTGAGTGCACAACGTTTGGTTTAGGTTTGACAGCCATAATCACCTTTTTATTGCTTTAAATGCGTTTTTAGCGCATGATTGTACATTTGAGCTGAATGTGTCAAAATCTTAAAAATTAACAGGTGCCCAAGCAATTTCATGCTAGAATCATCATCCGGATGCCAAAATAAACTAAATACAGCAAAAGATTTGAGTGCACAGCGTTTGGTTTAGATTTGACAGCCATAATCAGCAATTGTGTACATTTGAGCTGAATGTGTCAAAATCTTAAAAATTAACAGGTGCCCAAGCAATTTCATGCTAGAATCATCATCCGGATGCCAAAATAAACTAAATACAGCAAAAGATTTGAGTGCACAACGTTTGGTTTAGATTTGACAGCCATAATCAGCAATTGTGTACATTTGAGCTGAATGTGTCAAAATCTTAAAAATTAACAGGTGCCCAAGCAATTTCATGCTAGAATCATCATCCGGATGCCAAAATAAACTAAATACAGCAAAAGATTTGAGTGCACAACGTTTGGTTTAGGTTTGACAGCCATAATCACCTTTTTATTGCTTTAAATGCGTTTTTAGCGCATGATTGTACATTTGAGCTGAATGTGTCAAAATCTTAAAAATTAACAGGTGCCCAAGCAATTTCATGCTAGAATCATCATCCGGATGCCAAAATAAACTAAATACAGCAAAAGATTTGAGTGCACAGCGTTTGGTTTAGATTTGACAGCCATAATCAGCAATTGTGTACATTTGAGCTGAATGTGTCAAAATCTTAAAAATTAACAGGTGCCCAAGCAATTTCATGCTAGAATCATCATCCGGATGCCAAAATAAACTAAATACAGCAAAAGATTTGAGTGCACAACGTTTGGTTTAGATTTGACAGCCATAATCAGCAATTGTGTACATTTGAGCTGAATGTGTCAAAATCTTAAAAATTAACAGGTGCCCAAGCAATTTCATGCTAGAATCATCATCCGGATGCCAAAATAAACTAAATACAGCAAAAGATTTGAGTGCACAACGTTTGGTTTAGGTTTGACAGCCATAATCACCTTTTTATTGCTTTAAATGCGTTTTTAGCGCATGATTGTACATTTGAGCTGAATGTGTCAAAATCTTAAAAATTAACAGGTGCCCAAGCAATTTCATGCTAGAATCATCATCCGGATGCCAAAATAAACTAAATACAGCAAAAGATTTGAGTGCACAGCGTTTGGTTTAGATTTGACAGCCATAATCACCTTTTTATTGCTTTAAATGCGTTTTTAGCGCATGATTGTACATTTGAGCTGAATGTGTCAAAATCTTAAAAATTAACAGGTGCCCAAGCAATTTCATGCTAGAATCATCATCCGGATGCCAAAATAAACTAAATACAGCAAAAGATTTGAGTGCACAGCGTTTGGTTTAGATTTGACAGCCATAATCAGCAATTGTGTACATTTGAGCTGAATGTGTCAAAATCTTAAAAATTAACAGGTGCCCAAGCAATTTCATGCTAGAATCATCATCCGGATGCCAAAATAAACTAAATACAGCAAAAGATTTGAGTGCACAACGTTTGGTTTAGATTTGACAGCCATAATCAGCAATTGTGTACATTTGAGCTGAATGTGTCAAAATCTTAAAAATTAACAGGTGCCCAAGCAATTTCATGCTAGAATCATCATCCGGATGCCAAAATAAACTAAATACAGCAAAAGATTTGAGTGCACAACGTTTGGTTTAGGTTTGACAGCCATAATCACCTTTTTATTGCTTTAAATGCGTTTTTAGCGCATGATTGTACATTTGAGCTGAATGTGTCAAAATCTTAAAAATTAACAGGTGCCCAAGCAATTTCATGCTAGAATCATCATCCGGATGCCAAAATAAACTAAATACAGCAAAAGATTTGAGTGCACAGCGTTTGGTTTAGATTTGACAGCCATAATCACCTTTTTATTGCTTTAAATGCGTTTTTAGCGCATGATTGTACATTTGAGCTGAATGTGTCAAAATCTTAAAAATTAACAGGTGCCCAAGCAATTTCATGCTAGAATCATCATCCGGATGCCAAAATAAACTAAATACAGCAAAAGATTTGAGTGCACAGCGTTTGGTTTAGATTTGACAGCCATAATCAGCAATTGTGTACATTTGAGCTGAATGTGTCAAAATCTTAAAAATTAACAGGTGCCCAAGCAATTTCATGCTAGAATCATCATCCGGATGCCAAAATAAACTAAATACAGCAGAAGATTTGAGTGCACAACGTTTGGTTTAGATTTGACAGCCATAATCAGCAATTGTGTACATTTGAGCTGAATGTGTCAAAATCTTAAAAATTAACAGGTGCCCAAGCAATTTCATGCTAGAATCATCATCCGGATCCCAAAATAAACTAAATACAGCAAAAGATTTGAGTGCACAACGTTTGGTTTAGGTTTGACAGCCATAATCACCTTTTTATTGCTTTAAATGCGTTTTTAGCGCATGATTGTACATTTGAGCTGAATGTGTCAAAATCTTAAAAATTAACAGGTGCCCAAGCAATTTCATGCTAGAATCATCATCCGGATGCCAAAATAAACTAAATACAGCAAAAGATTTGAGTGCACAGCGTTTGGTTTAGATTTGACAGCCATAATCAGCAATTGTGTACATTTGAGCTGAATGTGTCAAAATCTTAAAAATTAACAGGTGCCCAAGCAATTTCATGCTAGAATCATCATCCGGATGCCAAAATAAACTAAATACAGCAAAAGATTTGAGTGCACAACGTTTGGTTTAGATTTGACAGCCATAATCAGCAATTGTGTACATTTGAGCTGAATGTGTCAAAATCTTAAAAATTAACAGGTGCCCAAGCAATTTCATGCTAGAATCATCATCCGGATGCCAAAATAAACTAAATACAGCAAAAGATTTGAGTGCACAACGTTTGGTTTAGGTTTGACAGCCATAATCACCTTTTTATTGCTTTAAATGCGTTTTTAGCGCATGATTGTACATTTGAGCTGAATGTGTCAAAATCTTAAAAATTAACAGGTGCCCAAGCAATTTCATGCTAGAATCATCATCCGGATGCCAAAATAAACTAAATACAGCAAAAGATTTGAGTGCACAGCGTTTGGTTTAGATTTGACAGCCATAATCACCTTTTTATTGCTTTAAATGCGTTTTTAGCGCATGATTGTACATTTGAGCTGAATGTGTCAAAATCTTAAAAATTAACAGGTGCCCAAGCAATTTCATGCTAGAATCATCATCCGGATGCCAAAATAAACTAAATACAGCAAAAGATTTGAGTGCACAGCGTTTGGTTTAGATTTGACAGCCATAATCAGCAATTGTGTACATTTGAGCTGAATGTGTCAAAATCTTAAAAATTAACAGGTGCCCAAGCAATTTCATGCTAGAATCATCATCCGGATGCCAAAATAAACTAAATACAGCAAAAGATTTGAGTGCACAACGTTTGGTTTAGATTTGACAGCCATAATCAGCAATTGTGTACATTTGAGCTGAATGTGTCAAAATCTTAAAAATTAACAGGTGCCCAAGCAATTTCATGCTAGAATCATCATCCGGATGCCAAAATAAACTAAATACAGCAAAAGATTTGAGTGCACAACGTTTGGTTTAGGTTTGACAGCCATAATCACCTTTTTATTGCTTTAAATGCGTTTTTAGCGCATGATTGTACATTTGAGCTGAATGTGTCAAAATCTTAAAAATTAACAGGTGCCCAAGCAATTTCATGCTAGAATCATCATCCGGATGCCAAAATAAACTAAATACAGCAAAAGATTTGAGTGCACAGCGTTTGGTTTAGATTTGACAGCCATAATCACCTTTTTATTGCTTTAAATGCGTTTTTAGCGCATGATTGTACATTTGAGCTGAATGTGTCAAAATCTTAAAAATTAACAGGTGCCCAAGCAATTTCATGCTAGAATCATCATCCGGATGCCAAAATAAACTAAATACAGCAAAAGATTTGAGTGCACAGCGTTTGGTTTAGATTTGACAGCCATAATCAGCAATTGTGTACATTTGAGCTGAATGTGTCAAAATCTTAAAAATTAACAGGTGCCCAAGCAATTTCATGCTAGAATCATCATCCGGATGCCAAAATAAACTAAATACAGCAGAAGATTTGAGTGCACAACGTTTGGTTTAGATTTGACAGCCATAATCAGCAATTGTGTACATTTGAGCTGAATGTGTCAAAATCTTAAAAATTAACAGGTGCCCAAGCAATTTCATGCTAGAATCATCATCCGGATCCCAAAATAAACTAAATACAGCAAAAGATTTGAGTGCACAACGTTTGGTTTAGGTTTGACAGCCATAATCACCTTTTTATTGCTTTAAATGCGTTTTTAGCGCATGATTGTACATTTGAGCTGAATGTGTCAAAATCTTAAAAATTAACAGGTGCCCAAGCAATTTCATGCTAGAATCATCATCCGGATGCCAAAATAAACTAAATACAGCAAAAGATTTGAGTGCACAGCGTTTGGTTTAGATTTGACAGCCATAATCAGCAATTGTGTACATTTGAGCTGAATGTGTCAAAATCTTAAAAATTAACAGGTGCCCAAGCAATTTCATGCTAGAATCATCATCCGGATGCCAAAATAAACTAAATACAGCAAAAGATTTGAGTGCACAACGTTTGGTTTAGGTTTGACAGCCATAATCACCTTTTTATTGCTTTAAATGCGTTTTTAGCGCATGATTGTACATTTGAGCTGAATGTGTCAAAATCTTAAAAATTAACAGGTGCCCAAGCAATTTCATGCTAGAATCATCATCCGGATGCCAAAATAAACTAAATACAGCAAAAGATTTGAGTGCACAACGTTTGGTTTAGGTTTGACAGCCATAATCACCTTTTTATTGCTTTAAATGCGTTTTTAGCGCATGATTGTACATTTGAGCTGAATGTGTCAAAGTCTTAAAAATTAACAGGTGCCCAAGCAATTTCATGCTAGAATCATCATCCGGATGCCAAAATAAACTAAATACAGCAAAAGATTTGAGTGCACAACGTTTGGTTTAGATTTGACAGCCATAATCAGCAATTGTGTACATTTGAGCTGAATGTGTCAAAATCTTAAAAATTAACAGGTGCCCAAGCAAATTCATGCTAGAATCATCATCCGGATGCCAAAATAAACTAAATACAGCAAAAGATTTGATTGCACAACGTTTGGTTTAGGTTTGACAGCCATAATCACCTTTTTATTGCTTTAAATGCGTTTCTAGCGCATGATTGTACATTTGAGCTGAATGTGTCAAAATCTTAAAAATTAACAGGTGCCCAAGCAATTTCATGCTAGAATCATCATCCGGATGCCAAAATAAACTAAATACAGCAAAAGATTTGAGTGCACAACGTTTGGTTTAGGTTTGACAGCCATAATCACCTTTTTATTGCTTTAAATGCGTTTTTAGCGCATGATTGTACATTTGAGCTGAATGTGTCAAAATCTTAAAAATTAACAGGTGCCCAAGCAATTTCATGCTAGAATCATCATCCGGTTGCCAAAATAAACTAAATACAGCAAAAGATTTGAGTGCACAACGTTTGGTTTAGATTTGACAGCCATAATCAGCAATTGTGTACATTTGAGCTGAATGTGTCAAAATCTTAAAAATTAACAGGTGCCCAAGCAAATTCATGCTAGAATCATCATCCGGATGCCAAAATAAACTAAATACAGCAAAAGATTTGAGTGCACAACGTTTGGTTTAGATTTGACAGCCATAATCAGCAATTGTGTACATTTGAGCTGAATGTGTCAAAATCTTAAAAATTAACAGGTGCCCAAGCAATTTCATGCTAGAATCATCATCCGGATGCCAAAATAAACTAAATACAGCAAAAGATTTGAGTGCACAACGTTTGGTTTAGGTTTGACAGCCATAATCACCTTTTTATTGCTTTAAATGCGTTTTTAGCGCATGATTGTACATTTGAGCTGAATGTGTCAAAATCTTAAAAATTAACAGGTGCCCAAGCAATTTCATGCTAGAATCATCATCCGGATGCCAAAATAAACTAAATACAGCAAAAGATTTGAGTGCACAGCGTTTGGTTTACATTTGACAGCCATAATCAGCAATTGTGTACATTTGAGCTGAATGTGTCAAAATCTTAAAAATTAACAGGTGCCCAAGCAATTTCATGCTAGAATCATCATCCGGATGCCAAAATAAACTAAATACAGCAAAAGATTTGAGTGCACAACGTTTGGTTTAGGTTTGACAGCCATAATCACCTTTTTATTGCTTTAAATGCGTTTTTAGCGCATGATTGTACATTTGAGCTGAATGTGTCAAAATCTTAAAAATTAACAGGTGCCCAAGCCATTTCATGCTAGAATCATCATCCGGATGCCAAAATAAACTAAATACAGCAAAAGATTTGAGTGCACAACGTTTGGTTTAGATTTGACAGCCATAATCAGCAATTGTGTACATTTGAGCTGAATGTGTCAAAATCTTAAAAATTAACAGGTGCCCAAGCAATTTCATGCTAGAATCATCATCCGGATGCCGAAATAAACTAAATACAGCAAAAGATTTGAGTGCACAACGTTTGGTTTAGGTTTGACAGCCATAATCACCTTTTTATTGCTTTAAATGCGTTTTTAGCGCATGATTGTACATTTGAGCTGAATGTGTCAAAATCTTAAAAATTAACAGGTGCCCAAGCAATTTCATGCTAGAATCATCATCCGGATGCCAAAATAAACTAAATACAGCAAAAGATTTGAGTGCACAGCGTTTGGTTTAGATTTGACAGCCATAATCAGCAATTGTGTACATTTGAGCTGAATGTGTCAAAATCTTAAAAATTAACAGGTGCCCAAGCAATTTCATGCTAGAATCATCATCCGGATGCCAAAATAAACTAAATACAGCAAAAGATTTGAGTGCACAACGTTTGGTTTAGGTTTGACAGCCATAATCACCTTTTAATTGCTTTAAATGCGTTTTTAGCGCATGATTGTACATTTGAGCTGAATGTGTCAAAATCTTAAAAATTAACAGGTGCCCAAGCAATTTCATGCTAGAATCATCATCCGGATGCCAAAATAAACTAAATACAGCAAAGGATTTGAGTGCACAACGTTTGGTTTAGATTTGACAGCCATAATCAGCAATTGTGTACATTTGAGCTGAATGTGTCAAAATCTTAAAAATTAACAGGAGCCCAAGCAATTTCATGCTAGAATCATCATCCGGATGCCAAAATAAACTAAATACAGCAAAAGATTTGAGTGCACAACGTTTGGTTTAGGTTTGACAGCCATAATCACCTTTTTATTGCTTTAAATGCGTTTTTAGCGCATGATTGTAGATTTGAGCTGAATGTGTCAAAGTCTTAAAAATTAACAGGTGCCCAAGCAATTTCATGCTAGAATCATCATCCGGATGCCAAAATAAACTAAATACAGCAAAAGATTTGAGTGCACAACGTTTGGTTTAGATTTGACAGCCATAATCAGCAATTGTGTACATTTGAGCTGAATGTGTCAAAATCTTAAAAATTAACAGGTGCCCAAGCAAATTCATGCTAGAATCATCATCCGGATGCCAAAATAAACTAAATACAGCAAAAGATTTGATTGCACAACGTTTGGTTTAGGTTTGACAGCCATAATCACCTTTTTATTGCTTTAAATGCGTTTCTAGCGCATGATTGTACATTTGAGCTGAATGTGTCAAAATCTTAAAAATTAACAGGTGCCCAAGCAATTTCATGCTAGAATCCTCATCCGGATGCCAAAATAAACTAAATACAGCAAAAGATTTGAGTGCACAACGTTTGGTTTAGATTTGACAGCCATAATCAGCAATTGTGTACATTTGAGCTGAATGTGTCAAAATCTTAAAAATTAACAGGTGCCCAAGCAATTTCATGCTAGAATCATCATCCGGATGCCAAAATAAACTAAATACAGCAAAAGATTTGAGTGCACAACGTTTGGTTTAGGTTTGACAGCCATAATCACCTTTTTATTGCTTTAAATGCGTTTTTAGCGCATGATTGTACATTTGAGCTGAATGTGTCAAAATCTTAAAAATTAACAGGTGCCCAAGCAATTTCATGCTAGAATCATCATCCGGTTGCCAAAATAAACTAAATACAGCAAAAGATTTGAGTGCACAACGTTTGGTTTAGATTTGACAGCCATAATCAGCAATTGTGTACATTTGAGCTGAATGTGTCAAAATCTTAAATATTAACAGGTGCCCAAGCAAATTCATGCTAGAATCATCATCCGGATGCCAAAATAAACTAAATACAGCAAAAGATTTGAGTGCACAACGTTTGGTTTAGGTTTGACAGCCATAATCACCTTTTTATTGCTTTAAATGCGTTTTTAGCGCATGATTGTACATTTGAGCTGAATGTGTCAAAATCTTAAAAATTAACAGGTGCCCAAGCAATTTCATGCTAGAATCATCATCCGGATGCCAAAATAAACTAAATACAGCAAAAGATTTGAGTGCACAACGTTTGGTTTAGATTTGACAGCCATAATCAGCAATTGTGTACATTTGAGCTGAATGTGTCAAAATCTTAAAAATTAACAGGTGCCCAAGCAATTTCATGCTAGAATCATCATCCGGATGCCAAAATAAACTAAATACAGCAAAAGATTTGAGTGCACAACGTTTGGTTTAGGTTTGACAGCCATAATCACCTTTTTATTGCTTTAAATGCGTTTTTAGCGCATGATTGTACATTTGAGCTGAATGTGTCAAAATCTTAAAAATTAACAGGTGCCCAAGCAATTTCATGCTAGAATCATCATCCGGATGCCAAAATAAACTAAATACAGCAAAAGATTTGAGTGCACAGCGTTTGGTTTAGATTTGACAGCCATAATCAGCAATTGTGTACATTTGAGCTGAATGTGTCAAAATCTTAAAAATTAACAGGTGCCCAAGCAATTTCATGCTAGAATCATCATCCGGATGCCAAAATAAACTAAATACAGCAAAAGATTTGTGCACAACGTTTGGTTTAGGTTTGACAGCCATAATCACCTTTTTATTGCTTTAAATGCGTTTTTAGCGCATGATTGTACATTTGAGCTGAATGTGTCAAAATCTTAAAAATTAACAGGTGCCCAAGCAATTTCATGCTAGAATCATCATCCGGATGCCAAAATAAACTAAATACAGCAAAAGATTTGAGTGCACAGCGTTTGGTTTAGATTTGACAGCCATAATCAGCAATTGTGTACATTTGAGCTGAATGTGTCAAAATCTTAAAAATTAACAGGTGCCCAAGCAAATTCATGCTAGAATCATCATCCGGATGCCAAAATAAACTAAATACAGCAAAAGATTTGTGCACAACGTTTGGTTTAGGTTTGACAGCCATAATCACCTTTTTATTGCTTTAAATGCGTTTTTAGCGCATGATTGTACATTTGAGCTGAATGTGTCAAAATCTTAAAAATTAACAGGTGCCCAAGCAATTTCATGCTAGAATCATCATCCGGATGCCAAAATAAACTAAATACAGCAAAAGATTTGATTGCACAACGTTTGGTTTAGGTTTGACAGCCATAATCACCTTTTTATTGCTTTAAATGCGTTTCTAGCGCATGATTGTACATTTGAGCTGAATGTGTCAAAATCTTAAAAATTAACAGGTGCCCAAGCAATTTCATGCTAGAATCCTCATCCGGATGCCAAAATAAACTAAATACAGCAAAAGATTTGAGTGCACAACGTTTGGTTTAGATTTGACAGCCATAATCAGCAATTGTGTACATTTGAGCTGAATGTGTCAAAATCTTAAAAATTAACAGGTGCCCAAGCAATTTCATGCTAGAATCATCATCCGGATGCCAAAATAAACTAAATACAGCAAAAGATTTGAGTGCACAACGTTTGGTTTAGGTTTGACAGCCATAATCACCTTTTTATTGCTTTAAATGCGTTTTTAGCGCATGATTGTACATTTGAGCTGAATGTGTCAAAATCTTAAAAATTAACAGGTGCCCAAGCAATTTCATGCTAGAATCATCATCCGGTTGCCAAAATAAACTAAATACAGCAAAAGATTTGAGTGCACAACGTTTGGTTTAGATTTGACAGCCATAATCAGCAATTGTGTACATTTGAGCTGAATGTGTCAAAATCTTAAAAATTAACAGGTGCCCAAGCAAATTCATGCTAGAATCATCATCCGGATGCCAAAATAAACTAAATACAGCAAAAGATTTGAGTGCACAACGTTTGGTTTAGGTTTGACAGCCATAATCACCTTTTTATTGCTTTAAATGCGTTTTTAGCGCATGATTGTACATTTGAGCTGAATGTGTCAAAATCTTAAAAATTAACAGGTGCCCAAGCAATTTCATGCTAGAATCATCATCCGGATGCCAAAATAAACTAAATACAGCAAAAGATTTGAGTGCACAACGTTTGGTTTAGATTTGACAGCCATAATCAGCAATTGTGTACATTTGAGCTGAATGTGTCAAAATCTTAAAAATTAACAGGTGCCCAAGCAATTTCATGCTAGAATCATCATCCGGATGCCAAAATAAACTAAATACAGCAAAAGATTTGAGTGCACAACGTTTGGTTTAGGTTTGACAGCCATAATCACCTTTTTATTGCTTTAAATGCGTTTTTAGCGCATGATTGTACATTTGAGCTGAATGTGTCAAAATCTTAAAAATTAACAGGTGCCCAAGCAATTTCATGCTAGAATCATCATCCGGATGCCAAAATAAACTAAATACAGCAAAAGATTTGAGTGCACAGCGTTTGGTTTAGATTTGACAGCCATAATCAGCAATTGTGTACATTTGAGCTGAATGTGTCAAAATCTTAAAAATTAACAGGTGCCCAAGCAATTTCATGCTAGAATCATCATCCGGATGCCAAAATAAACTAAATACAGCAAAAGATTTGAGTGCACAACGTTTGGTTTAGATTTGACAGCCATAATCAGCAATTGTGTACATTTGAGCTGAATGTGTCAAAATCTTAAAAATTAACAGGTGCCCAAGCAATTTCATGCTAGAATCATCATCCGGATGCCAAAATAAACTAAATACAGCAAAAGATTTGAGTGCACAACGTTTGGTTTAGGTTTGACAGCCATAATCACCTTTTTATTGCTTTAAATGCGTTTTTAGCGCATGATTGTACATTTGAGCTGAATGTGTCAAAATCTTAAAAATTAACAGGTGCCCAAGCAATTTCATGCTAGAATCATCATCCGGATGCCAAAATAAACTAAATACAGCAAAAGATTTGAGTGCACAGCGTTTGGTTTAGATTTGACAGCCATAATCAGCAATTGTGTACATTTGAGCTGAATGTGTCAAAATCTTAAATATTAACAGGTGCCCAAGCAAATTCATGCTAGAATCATCATCCGGATGCCAAAATAAACTAAATACAGCAAAAGATTTGAGTGCACAACGTTTGGTTTAGGTTTGACAGCCATAATCACCTTTTTATTGCTTTAAATGCGTTTTTAGCGCATGATTGTACATTTGAGCTGAATGTGTCAAAATCTTAAAAATTAACAGGTGCCCAAGCAATTTCATGCTAGAATCATCATCCGGATGCCAAAATAAACTAAATACAGCAAAAGATTTGAGTGCACAACGTTTGGTTTAGATTTGACAGCCATAATCAGCAATTGTGTACATTTGAGCTGAATGTGTCAAAATCTTAAAAATTAACAGGTGCCCAAGCAATTTCATGCTAGAATCATCATCCGGATGCCAAAATAAACTAAATACAGCAAAAGATTTGAGTGCACAACGTTTGGTTTAGGTTTGACAGCCATAATCACCTTTTTATTGCTTTAAATGCGTTTTTAGCGCATGATTGTACATTTGAGCTGAATGTGTCAAAATCTTAAAAATTAACAGGTGCCCAAGCAATTTCATGCTAGAATCATCATCCGGTTGCCAAAATAAACTAAATACAGCAAAAGATTTGAGTGCACAACGTTTGGTTTAGATTTGACAGCCATAATCAGCAATTGTGTACATTTGAGCTGAATGTGTCAAAATCTTAAAAATTAACAGGTGCCCAAGCAAATTCATGCTAGAATCATCATCCGGATGCCAAAATAAACTAAATACAGCAAAAGATTTGAGTGCACAACGTTTGGTTTAGGTTTGACAGCCATAATCACCTTTTTATTGCTTTAAATGCGTTTTTAGCGCATGATTGTACATTTGAGCTGAATGTGTCAAAATCTTAAAAATTAACAGGTGCCCAAGCAATTTCATGCTAGAATCATCATCCGGATGCCAAAATAAACTAAATACAGCAAAAGATTTGAGTGCACAACGTTTGGTTTAGATTTGACAGCCATAATCAGCAATTGTGTACATTTGAGCTGAATGTGTCAAAATCTTAAAAATTAACAGGTGCCCAAGCAATTTCATGCTAGAATCATCATCCGGATGCCAAAATAAACTAAATACAGCAAAAGATTTGAGTGCACAACGTTTGGTTTAGGTTTGACAGCCATAATCACCTTTTTATTGCTTTAAATGCGTTTTTAGCGCATGATTGTACATTTGAGCTGAATGTGTCAAAATCTTAAAAATTAACAGGTGCCCAAGCAATTTCATGCTAGAATCATCATCCGGATGCCAAAATAAACTAAATACAGCAAAAGATTTGAGTGCACAGCGTTTGGTTTAGATTTGACAGCCATAATCAGCAATTGTGTACATTTGAGCTGAATGTGTCAAAATCTTAAAAATTAACAGGTGCCCAAGCAATTTCATGCTAGAATCATCATCCGGATGCCAAAATAAACTAAATACAGCAAAAGATTTGAGTGCACAACGTTTGGTTTAGATTTGACAGCCATAATCAGCAATTGTGTACATTTGAGCTGAATGTGTCAAAATCTTAAAAATTAACAGGTGCCCAAGCAATTTCATGCTAGAATCATCATCCGGATGCCAAAATAAACTAAATACAGCAAAAGATTTGAGTGCACAACGTTTGGTTTAGGTTTGACAGCCATAATCACCTTTTTATTGCTTTAAATGCGTTTTTAGCGCATGATTGTACATTTGAGCTGAATGTGTCAAAATCTTAAAAATTAACAGGTGCCCAAGCAATTTCATGCTAGAATCATCATCCGGTTGCCAAAATAAACTAAATACAGCAAAAGATTTGAGTGCACAACGTTTGGTTTAGATTTGACAGCCATAATCAGCAATTGTGTACATTTGAGCTGAATGTGTCAAAATCTTAAAAATTAACAGGTGCCCAAGCAAATTCATGCTAGAATCATCATCCGGATGCCAAAATAAACTAAATACAGCAAAAGATTTGAGTGCACAACGTTTGGTTTAGGTTTGACAGCCATAATCACCTTTTTATTGCTTTAAATGCGTTTTTAGCGCATGATTGTACATTTGAGCTGAATGTGTCAAAATCTTAAAAATTAACAGGTGCCCAAGCAATTTCATGCTAGAATCATCATCCGGTTGCCAAAATAAACTAAATACAGCAAAAGATTTGAGTGCACAACGTTTGGTTTAGGTTTGACAGCCATAATCACCTTTTTATTGCTTTAAATGCGTTTTTAGCGCATGATTGTACATTTGAGCTGAATGTGTCAAAATCTTAAAAATTAACAGGTGCCCAAGCAATTTCATGCTAGAATCATCATCCGGATGCCAAAATAAACTAAATACAGCAAAAGATTTGAGTGCACAACGTTTGGTTTAGGTTTGACAGCCATAATCACCTTTTTATTGCTTTAAATGCGTTTTTAGCGCATGATTGTACATTTGAGCTGAATGTGTCAAAATCTTAAAAATTAACAGGTGCCCAAGCAATTTCATGCTAGAATCATCATCCGGATGCCAAAATAAACTAAATACAGCAAAAGATTTGAGTGCACAGCGTTTGGTTTAGATTTGACAGCCATAATCAGCAATTGTGTACATTTGAGCTGAATGTGTCAAAATCTTAAAAATTAACAGGTGCCCAAGCAATTTCATGCTAGAATCATCATCCGGATGCCAAAATAAACTAAATACAGCAAAAGATTTGAGTGCACAACGTTTGGTTTAGATTTGACAGCCATAATCAGCAATTGTGTACATTTGAGCTGAATGTGTCAAAATCTTAAAAATTAACAGGTGCCCAAGCAATTTCATGCTAGAATCATCATCCGGATGCCAAAATAAACTAAATACAGCAAAAGATTTGAGTGCACAACGTTTGGTTTAGGTTTGACAGCCATAATCACCTTTTTATTGCTTTAAATGCGTTTTTAGCGCATGATTGTACATTTGAGCTGAATGTGTCAAAATCTTAAAAATTAACAGGTGCCCAAGCAATTTCATGCTAGAATCATCATCCGGATGCCAAAATAAACTAAATACAGCAAAAGATTTGAGTGCACAGCGTTTGGTTTAGATTTGACAGCCATAATCAGCAATTGTGTACATTTGAGCTGAATGTGTCAAAATCTTAAAAATTAACAGGTGCCCAAGCAATTTCATGCTAGAATCATCATCCGGATGCCAAAATAAACTAAATACAGCAAAAGATTTGAGTGCACAACGTTTGGTTTAGGTTTGACAGCCATAATCACCTTTTTATTGCTTTAAATGCGTTTTTAGCGCATGATTGTACATTTGAGCTGAATGTGTCAAAATCTTAAAAATTAACAGGTGCCCAAGCAATTTCATGCTAGAATCATCATCCGGATGCCAAAATAAACTAAATACAGCAAAAGATTTGAGTGCACAACGTTTGGTTTAGGTTTGACAGCCATAATCACCTTTTTATTGCTTTAAATGCGTTTTTAGCGCATGATTGTACATTTGAGCTGAATGTGTCAAAATCTTAAAAATTAACAGGTGCCCAAGCCATTTCATGCTAGAATCATCATCCGGATGCCAAAATAAACTAAATACAGCAAAGGATTTGAGTGCACAACGTTTGGTTTAGATTTGACAGCCATAATCAGCAATTGTGTACATTTGAGCTGAATGTGTCAAAATCTTAAAAATTAACAGGAGCCCAAGCAATTTCATGCTAGAATCATCATCCGGATGCCAAAATAAACTAAATACAGCAAAAGATTTGAGTGCACAACGTTTGGTTTAGGTTTGACAGCCATAATCACCTTTTTATTGCTTTAAATGCGTTTTTAGCGCATGATTGTAGATTTGAGCTGAATGTGTCAAAGTCTTAAAAATTAACAGGTGCCCAAGCAATTTCATGCTAGAATCATCATCCGGATGCCAAAATAAACTAAATACAGCAAAAGATTTGAGTGCACAACGTTTGGTTTAGATTTGACAGCCATAATCAGCAATTGTGTACATTTGAGCTGAATGTGTCAAAATCTTAAAAATTAACAGGTGCCAAAGCAAATTCATGCTAGAATCATCATCCGGATGCCAAAATAAACTAAATACAGCAAAAGATTTGATTGCACAACGTTTGGTTTAGGTTTGACAGCCATAATCACCTTTTTATTGCTTTAAATGCGTTTCTAGCGCATGATTGTACATTTGAGCTGAATGTGTCAAAATCTTAAAAATTAACAGGTGCCCAAGCAATTTCATGCTAGAATCCTCATCCGGATGCCAAAATAAACTAAATACAGCAAAAGATTTGAGTGCACAACGTTTGGTTTAGATTTGACAGCCATAATCAGCAATTGTGTACATTTGAGCTGAATGTGTCAAAATCTTAAAAATTAACAGGTGCCCAAGCAATTTCATGCTAGAATCATCATCCGGATGCCAAAATAAACTAAATACAGCAAAAGATTTGAGTGCACAACGTTTGGTTTAGGTTTGACAGCCATAATCACCTTTTTATTGCTTTAAATGCGTTTTTAGCGCATGATTGTACATTTGAGCTGAATGTGTCAAAATCTTAAAAATTAACAGGTGCCCAAGCAATTTCATGCTAGAATCATCATCCGGTTGCCAAAATAAACTAAATACAGCAAAAGATTTGAGTGCACAACGTTTGGTTTAGATTTGACAGCCATAATCAGCAATTGTGTACATTTGAGCTGAATGTGTCAAAATCTTAAAAATTAACAGGTGCCCAAGCAAATTCATGCTAGAATCATCATCCGGATGCCAAAATAAACTAAATACAGCAAAAGATTTGAGTGCACAACGTTTGGTTTAGGTTTGACAGCCATAATCACCTTTTTATTGCTTTAAATGCGTTTTTAGCGCATGATTGTACATTTGAGCTGAATGTGTCAAAATCTTAAAAATTAACAGGTGCCCAAGCAATTTCATGCTAGAATCATCATCCGGATGCCAAAATAAACTAAATACAGCAAAAGATTTGAGTGCACAACGTTTGGTTTAGATTTGACAGCCATAATCAGCAATTGTGTACATTTGAGCTGAATGTGTCAAAATCTTAAAAATTAACAGGTGCCCAAGCAATTTCATGCTAGAATCATCATCCGGATGCCAAAATAAACTAAATACAGCAAAAGATTTGAGTGCACAACGTTTGGTTTAGGTTTGACAGCCATAATCACCTTTTTATTGCTTTAAATGCGTTTTTAGCGCATGATTGTACATTTGAGCTGAATGTGTCAAAATCTTAAAAATTAACAGGTGCCCAAGCAATTTCATGCTAGAATCATCATCCGGATGCCAAAATAAACTAAATACAGCAAAAGATTTGAGTGCACAGCGTTTGGTTTAGATTTGACAGCCATAATCAGCAATTGTGTACATTTGAGCTGAATGTGTCAAAATCTTAAAAATTAACAGGTGCCCAAGCAATTTCATGCTAGAATCATCATCCGGATGCCAAAATAAACTAAATACAGCAAAAGATTTGTGCACAACGTTTGGTTTAGGTTTGACAGCCATAATCACCTTTTTATTGCTTTAAATGCGTTTTTAGCGCATGATTGTACATTTGAGCTGAATGTGTCAAAATCTTAAAAATTAACAGGTGCCCAAGCAATTTCATGCTAGAATCATCATCCGGATGCCAAAATAAACTAAATACAGCAAAAGATTTGAGTGCACAGCGTTTGGTTTAGATTTGACAGCCATAATCAGCAATTGTGTACATTTGAGCTGAATGTGTCAAAATCTTAAAAATTAACAGGTGCCCAAGCAAATTCATGCTAGAATCATCATCCGGATGCCAAAATAAACTAAATACAGCAAAAGATTTGTGCACAACGTTTGGTTTAGGTTTGACAGCCATAATCACCTTTTTATTGCTTTAAATGCGTTTTTAGCGCATGATTGTACATTTGAGCTGAATGTGTCAAAATCTTAAAAATTAACAGGTGCCCAAGCAATTTCATGCTAGAATCATCATCCGGATGCCAAAATAAACTAAATACAGCAAAAGATTTGATTGCACAACGTTTGGTTTAGGTTTGACAGCCATAATCACCTTTTTATTGCTTTAAATGCGTTTCTAGCGCATGATTGTACATTTGAGCTGAATGTGTCAAAATCTTAAAAATTAACAGGTGCCCAAGCAATTTCATGCTAGAATCCTCATCCGGATGCCAAAATAAACTAAATACAGCAAAAGATTTGAGTGCACAACGTTTGGTTTAGATTTGACAGCCATAATCAGCAATTGTGTACATTTGAGCTGAATGTGTCAAAATCTTAAAAATTAACAGGTGCCCAAGCAATTTCATGCTAGAATCATCATCCGGATGCCAAAATAAACTAAATACAGCAAAAGATTTGAGTGCACAACGTTTGGTTTAGGTTTGACAGCCATAATCACCTTTTTATTGCTTTAAATGCGTTTTTAGCGCATGATTGTACATTTGAGCTGAATGTGTCAAAATCTTAAAAATTAACAGGTGCCCAAGCAATTTCATGCTAGAATCATCATCCGGTTGCCAAAATAAACTAAATACAGCAAAAGATTTGAGTGCACAACGTTTGGTTTAGATTTGACAGCCATAATCAGCAATTGTGTACATTTGAGCTGAATGTGTCAAAATCTTAAAAATTAACAGGTGCCCAAGCAAATTCATGCTAGAATCATCATCCGGATGCCAAAATAAACTAAATACAGCAAAAGATTTGAGTGCACAACGTTTGGTTTAGGTTTGACAGCCATAATCACCTTTTTATTGCTTTAAATGCGTTTTTAGCGCATGATTGTACATTTGAGCTGAATGTGTCAAAATCTTAAAAATTAACAGGTGCCCAAGCAATTTCATGCTAGAATCATCATCCGGATGCCAAAATAAACTAAATACAGCAAAAGATTTGAGTGCACAACGTTTGGTTTAGATTTGACAGCCATAATCAGCAATTGTGTACATTTGAGCTGAATGTGTCAAAATCTTAAAAATTAACAGGTGCCCAAGCAATTTCATGCTAGAATCATCATCCGGATGCCAAAATAAACTAAATACAGCAAAAGATTTGAGTGCACAACGTTTGGTTTAGGTTTGACAGCCATAATCACCTTTTTATTGCTTTAAATGCGTTTTTAGCGCATGATTGTACATTTGAGCTGAATGTGTCAAAATCTTAAAAATTAACAGGTGCCCAAGCAATTTCATGCTAGAATCATCATCCGGATGCCAAAATAAACTAAATACAGCAAAAGATTTGAGTGCACAGCGTTTGGTTTAGATTTGACAGCCATAATCAGCAATTGTGTACATTTGAGCTGAATGTGTCAAAATCTTAAAAATTAACAGGTGCCCAAGCAATTTCATGCTAGAATCATCATCCGGATGCCAAAATAAACTAAATACAGCAAAAGATTTGAGTGCACAACGTTTGGTTTAGATTTGACAGCCATAATCAGCAATTGTGTACATTTGAGCTGAATGTGTCAAAATCTTAAAAATTAACAGGTGCCCAAGCAATTTCATGCTAGAATCATCATCCGGATGCCAAAATAAACTAAATACAGCAAAAGATTTGAGTGCACAACGTTTGGTTTAGGTTTGACAGCCATAATCACCTTTTTATTGCTTTAAATGCGTTTTTAGCGCATGATTGTACATTTGAGCTGAATGTGTCAAAATCTTAAAAATTAACAGGTGCCCAAGCAATTTCATGCTAGAATCATCATCCGGATGCCAAAATAAACTAAATACAGCAAAAGATTTGAGTGCACAGCGTTTGGTTTAGATTTGACAGCCATAATCAGCAATTGTGTACATTTGAGCTGAATGTGTCAAAATCTTAAAAATTAACAGGTGCCCAAGCAATTTCATGCTAGAATCATCATCCGGATGCCAAAATAAACTAAATACAGCAGAAGATTTGAGTGCACAACGTTTGGTTTAGATTTGACAGCCATAATCAGCAATTGTGTACATTTGAGCTGAATGTGTCAAAATCTTAAAAATTAACAGGTGCCCAAGCAATTTCATGCTAGAATCATCATCCGGATGCCAAAATAAACTAAATACAGCAAAAGATTTGAGTGCACAACGTTTGGTTTAGGTTTGACAGCCATAATCACCTTTTTATTGCTTTAAATGCGTTTTTACCGCATGATTGTACATTTGAGCTGAATGTGTCAAAATCTTAAAAATTAACAGGTGCCCAAGCCATTTCATGCTAGAATCATCATCCGGATGCCAAAATAAACTAAATACAGCAAAGGATTTGAGTGCACAACGTTTGGTTTAGATTTGACAGCCATAATCAGCAATTGTGTACATTTGAGCTGAATGTGTCAAAATCTTAACAATTAACAGGAGCCCAAGCAATTTCATGCTAGAATCATCATCCGGATGCCAAAATAAACTAAATACAGCAAAAGATTTGAGTGCACAACGTTTGGTTTAGGTTTGACAGCCATAATCACCTTTTTATTGCTTTAAATGCGTTTTTAGCGCATGATTGTACATTTGAGCTGAATGTGTCAAAATCTTAAAAATTAACAGGTGCCCAAGCAATTTCATGCTAGAATCATCATCCGGATGCCAAAATAAACTAAATACAGCAAAAGATTTGAGTGCACAGCGTTTGGTTTAGATTTGACAGCCATAATCAGCAATTGTGTACATTTGAGCTGAATGTGTCAAAATCTTAAAAATTAACAGGTGCCCAAGCAATTTCATGCTAGAATCATCATCCGGATGCCAAAATAAACTAAATACAGCAAAAGATTTGAGTGCACAACGTTTGGTTTAGGTTTGACAGCCATAATCACCTTTTTATTGCTTTAAATGCGTTTTTAGCGCATGATTGTACATTTGAGCTGAATGTGTCAAAATCTTAAAAATTAACAGGTGCCCAAGCAATTTCATGCTAGAATCATCATCCGGATGCCAAAATAAACTAAATACAGCAAAAGATTTGAGTGCACAGCGTTTGGTTTAGATTTGACAGCCATAATCAGCAATTGTGTACATTTGAGCTGAATGTGTCAAAATCTTAAAAATTAACAGGTGCCCAAGCAATTTCATGCTAGAATCATCATCCGGATGCCAAAATAAACTAAATACAGCAAAAGATTTGAGTGCACAACGTTTGGTTTAGGTTTGACAGCCATAATCACCTTTTTATTGCTTTAAATGCGTTTTTAGCGCATGATTGTACATTTGAGCTGAATGTGTCAAAATCTTAAAAATTAACAGGTGCCCAAGCAATTTCATGCTAGAATCATCATCCGGATGCCAAAATAAACTAAATACAGCAAAAGATTTGAGTGCACAACGTTTGGTTTAGGTTTGACAGCCATAATCACCTTTTTATTGCTTTAAATGCGTTTTTAGCGCATGATTGTACATTTGAGCTGAATGTGTCAAAATCTTAAAAATTAACAGGTGCCCAAGCCATTTCATGCTAGAATCATCATCCGGATGCCAAAATAAACTAAATACAGCAAAAGATTTGAGTGCACAACGTTTGGTTTAGATTTGACAGCCATAATCAGCAATTGTGTACATTTGAGCTGAATGTGTCAAAATCTTAAAAATTAACAGGTGCCCAAGCAATTTCATGCTAGAATCATCATCCGGATGCCAAAATAAACTAAATACAGCAAAAGATTTGAGTGCACAACGTTTGGTTTAGGTTTGACAGCCATAATCACCTTTTTATTGCTTTAAATGCGTTTTTAGCGCATGATTGTACATTTGAGCTGAATGTGTCAAAATCTTAAAAATTAACAGGTGCCCAAGCAATTTCATGCTAGAATCATCATCCGGATGCCAAAATAAACTAAATACAGCAAAAGATTTGAGTGCACAGCGTTTGGTTTAGATTTGACAGCCATAATCAGCAATTGTGTACATTTGAGCTGAATGTGTCAAAATCTTAAAAATTAACAGGTGCCCAAGCAATTTCATGCTAGAATCATCATCCGGATGCCAAAATAAACTAAATACAGCAAAGGATTTGAGTGCACAACGTTTGGTTTAGATTTGACAGCCATAATCAGCAATTGTGTACATTTGAGCTGAATGTGTCAAAATCTTAAAAATTAACAGGTGCCCAAGCAATTTCATGCTAGAATCATCATCCGGATGCCAAAATAAACTAAATACAGCAAAAGATTTGAGTGCACAACGTTTGGTTTAGGTTTGACAGCCATAATCACCTTTTTATTGCTTTAAATGCGTTTTTAGCGCATGATTGTGCATTTGAGCTGAATGTGTCAAAATCTTAAAAATTAACAGGTGCCCAAGCAATTTCATGCTAGAATCATCATCCGGTTGCCAAAATAAACTAAATACAGCAAAAGATTTGAGTGCACAACGTTTGGTTTAGATTTGACAGCCATAATCAGCAATTGTGTACATTTGAGCTGAA
Organism: Festucalex cinctus; assembly: GCF_051991245.1. NCBI lineage: Eukaryota > Metazoa > Chordata > Actinopteri > Syngnathiformes > Syngnathidae > Festucalex > Festucalex cinctus. Next base: position 112,945 of record NW_027520347.1, read on the forward strand.
TGTGTCAAAATCTTAAAAATTAACAGGTGCCCAAGCAAATTCATGCTAGAATCATCATCCGGATGCCAAAATAAACTAAATACAGCAAAAGATTTGAGTGCACAACGTTTGGTTTAGGTTTGACAGCCATAATCACCTTTTTATTGCTTTAAATGCGTTTTTAGCGCATGATTGTACATTTGAGCTGAATGTGTCAAAATCTTAAAAATTAACAGGTGCCCAAGCAATTTCATGCTAGAATCATCATCCGGATGCCAAAATAAACTAAATACAGCAAAAGATTTGAGTGCACAGCGTTTGGTTTAGATTTGACAGCCATAATCAGCAATTGTGTACATTTGAGCTGAATGTGTCAAAATCTTAAAAATTAACAGGTGCCCAAGCAATTTCATGCTAGAATCATCATCCGGATGCCAAAATAAACTAAATACAGCAAAAGATTTGTGCACAACGTTTGGTTTAGGTTTGACAGCCATAATCACCTTTTTATTGCTTTAAATGCGTTTTTAGCGCATGATTGTACATTTGAGCTGAATGTGTCAAAATCTTAAAAATTAACAGGTGCCCAAGCAATTTCATGCTAGAATCATCATCCGGATGCCAAAATAAACTAAATACAGCAAAAGATTTGAGTGCACAGCGTTTGGTTTAGATTTGACAGCCATAATCAGCAATTGTGTACATTTGAGCTGAATGTGTCAAAATCTTAAAAATTAACAGGTGCCCAAGCAATTTCATGCTAGAATCATCATCCGGATGCCAAAATAAACTAAATACAGCAAAAGATTTGAGTGCACAACGTTTGGTTTAGATTTGACAGCCATAATCAGCAATTGTGTACATTTGAGCTGAATGTGTCAAAATCTTAAAAATTAACAGGTGCCCAAGCAATTTCATGCTAGAATCATCATCCGGATGCCAAAATAAACTAAATACAGCAAAAGATTTGAGTGCACAACGTTTGGTTTAGGTTTGACAGCCATAATCACCTTTTTATTGCTTTAAATGCGTTTTTAGCGCATGATTGTACATTTGAGCTGAATGTGTCAAAATCTTAAAAATTAACAGGTGCCCAAGCAATTTCATGCTAGAATCATCATCCGGATGCCAAAATAAACTAAATACAGCAAAAGATTTGAGTGCACAGCGTTTGGTTTAGATTTGACAGCCATAATCAGCAATTGTGTACATTTGAGCTGAATGTGTCAAAATCTTAAAAATTAACAGGTGCCCAAGCCATTTCATGCTAGAATCATCATCCGGATGCCAAAATAAACTAAATACAGCAAAAGATTTGAGTGCACAACGTTTGGTTTAGATTTGACAGCCATAATCAGCAATTGTGTACATTTGAGCTGAATGTGTCAAAATCTTAAAAATTAACAGGTGCCCAAGCAATTTCATGCTAGAATCATCATCCGGATGCCAAAATAAACTAAATACAGCAAAAGATTTGAGTGCACAACGTTTGGTTTAGGTTTGACAGCCATAATCACCTTTTTATTGCTTTAAATGCGTTTTTAGCGCATGATTGTACATTTGAGCTGAATGTGTCAAAATCTTAAAAATTAACAGGTGCCCAAGCAATTTCATGCTAGAATCATCATCCGGATGCCAAAATAAACTAAATACAGCAAAAGATTTGAGTGCACAGCGTTTGGTTTAGATTTGACAGCCATAATCAGCAATTGTGTACATTTGAGCTGAATGTGTCAAAATCTTAAAAATTAACAGGTGCCCAAGCAATTTCATGCTAGAATCATCATCCGGATGCCAAAATAAACTAAATACAGCAAAAGATTTGAGTGCACAACGTTTGGTTTAGGTTTGACAGCCATAATCACCTTTTAATTGCTTTAAATGCGTTTTTAGCGCATGATTGTACATTTGAGCTGAATGTGTCAAAATCTTAAAAATTAACAGGTGCCCAAGCAATTTCATGCTAGAATCATCATCCGGATGCCAAAATAAACTAAATACAGCAAAGGATTTGAGTGCACAACGTTTGGTTTAGATTTGACAGCCATAATCAGCAATTGTGTACATTTGAGCTGAATGTGTCAAAATCTTAAAAATTAACAGGAGCCCAAGCAATTTCATGCTAGAATCATCATCCGGATGCCAAAATAAACTAAATACAGCAAAAGATTTGAGTGCACAACGTTTGGTTTAGGTTTGACAGCCATAATCACCTTTTTATTGCTTTAAATGCGTTTTTAGCGCATGATTGTAGATTTGAGCTGAATGTGTCAAAGTCTTAAAAATTAACAGGTGCCCAAGCAATTTCATGCTAGAATCATCATCCGGATGCCAAAATAAACTAAATACAGCAAAAGATTTGAGTGCACAACGTTTGGTTTAGATTTGACAGCCATAATCAGCAATTGTGTACATTTGAGCTGAATGTGTCAAAATCTTAAAAATTAACAGGTGCCCAAGCAAATTCATGCTAGAATCATCATCCGGATGCCAAAATAAACTAAATACAGCAAAAGATTTGATTGCACAACGTTTGGTTTAGGTTTGACAGCCATAATCACCTTTTTATTGCTTTAAATGCGTTTCTAGCGCATGATTGTACATTTGAGCTGAATGTGTCAAAATCTTAAAAATTAACAGGTGCCCAAGCAATTTCATGCTAGAATCCTCATCCGGATGCCAAAATAAACTAAATACAGCAAAAGATTTGAGTGCACAACGTTTGGTTTAGATTTGACAGCCATAATCAGCAATTGTGTACATTTGAGCTGAATGTGTCAAAATCTTAAAAATTAACAGGTGCCCAAGCAATTTCATGCTAGAATCATCATCCGGATGCCAAAATAAACTAAATACAGCAAAAGATTTGAGTGCACAACGTTTGGTTTAGGTTTGACAGCCATAATCACCTTTTTATTGCTTTAAATGCGTTTTTAGCGCATGATTGTACATTTGAGCTGAATGTGTCAAAATCTTAAAAATTAACAGGTGCCCAAGCAATTTCATGCTAGAATCATCATCCGGTTGCCAAAATAAACTAAATACAGCAAAAGATTTGAGTGCACAACGTTTGGTTTAGATTTGACAGCCATAATCAGCAATTGTGTACATTTGAGCTGAATGTGTCAAAATCTTAAAAATTAACAGGTGCCCAAGCAAATTCATGCTAGAATCATCATCCGGATGCCAAAATAAACTAAATACAGCAAAAGATTTGAGTGCACAACGTTTGGTTTAGGTTTGACAGCCATAATCACCTTTTTATTGCTTTAAATGCGTTTTTAGCGCATGATTGTACATTTGAGCTGAATGTGTCAAAATCTTAAAAATTAACAGGTGCCCAAGCAATTTCATGCTAGAATCATCATCCGGATGCCAAAATAAACTAAATACAGCAAAAGATTTGTGCACAACGTTTGGTTTAGGTTTGACAGCCATAATCACCTTTTTATTGCTTTAAATGCGTTTTTAGCGCATGATTGTACATTTGAGCTGAATGTGTCAAAATCTTAAAAATTAACAGGTGCCCAAGCCATTTCATGCTAGAATCATCATCCGGATGCCAAAATAAACTAAATACAGCAAAAGATTTGAGTGCACAACGTTTGGTTTAGATTTGACAGCCATAATCAGCAATTGTGTACATTTGAGCTGAATGTGTCAAAATCTTAAAAATTAACAGGTGCCCAAGCAATTTCATGCTAGAATCATCATCCGGATGCCAAAATAAACTAAATACAGCAAAAGATTTGAGTGCACAACGTTTGGTTTAGATTTGACAGCCATAATCAGCAATTGTGTACATTTGAGCTGAATGTGTCAAAATCTTAAAAATTAACAGGTGCCCAAGCAATTTCATGCTAGAATCATCATCCGGATGCCAAAATAAACTAAATACAGCAAAAGATTTGAGTGCACAACGTTTGGTTTAGGTTTGACAGCCATAATCACCTTTTTATTGCTTTAAATGCGTTTTTAGCGCATGATTGTACATTTGAGCTGAATGTGTCAAAATCTTAAAAATTAACAGGTGCCCAAGCAATTTCATGCTAGAATCATCATCCGGATGCCAAAATAAACTAAATACAGCAAAAGATTTGAGTGCACAGCGTTTGGTTTAGATTTGACAGCCATAATCAGCAATTGTGTACATTTGAGCTGAATGTGTCAAAATCTTAAAAATTAACAGGTGCCCAAGCCATTTCATGCTAGAATCATCATCCGGATGCCAAAATAAACTAAATACAGCAAAAGATTTGAGTGCACAACGTTTGGTTTAGATTTGACAGCCATAATCAGCAATTGTGTACATTTGAGCTGAATGTGTCAAAATCTTAAAAATTAACAGGTGCCCAAGCAATTTCATGCTAGAATCATCATCCGGATGCCAAAATAAACTAAATACAGCAAAAGATTTGAGTGCACAACGTTTGGTTTAGGTTTGACAGCCATAATCACCTTTTTATTGCTTTAAATGCGTTTTTAGCGCATGATTGTACATTTGAGCTGAATGTGTCAAAATCTTAAAAATTAACAGGTGCCCAAGCAATTTCATGCTAGAATCATCATCCGGATGCCAAAATAAACTAAATACAGCAAAAGATTTGAGTGCACAGCGTTTGGTTTAGATTTGACAGCCATAATCAGCAATTGTGTACATTTGAGCTGAATGTGTCAAAATCTTAAAAATTAACAGGTGCCCAAGCAATTTCATGCTAGAATCATCATCCGGATGCCAAAATAAACTAAATACAGCAAAAGATTTGAGTGCACAACGTTTGGTTTAGGTTTGACAGCCATAATCACCTTTTAATTGCTTTAAATGCGTTTTTAGCGCATGATTGTACATTTGAGCTGAATGTGTCAAAATCTTAAAAATTAACAGGTGCCCAAGCAATTTCATGCTAGAATCATCATCCGGATGCCAAAATAAACTAAATACAGCAAAGGATTTGAGTGCACAACGTTTGGTTTAGATTTGACAGCCATAATCAGCAATTGTGTACATTTGAGCTGAATGTGTCAAAATCTTAAAAATTAACAGGAGCCCAAGCAATTTCATGCTAGAATCATCATCCGGATGCCAAAATAAACTAAATACAGCAAAAGATTTGAGTGCACAACGTTTGGTTTAGGTTTGACAGCCATAATCACCTTTTTATTGCTTTAAATGCGTTTTTAGCGCATGATTGTAGATTTGAGCTGAATGTGTCAAAGTCTTAAAAATTAACAGGTGCCCAAGCAATTTCATGCTAGAATCATCATCCGGATGCCAAAATAAACTAAATACAGCAAAAGATTTGAGTGCACAACGTTTGGTTTAGATTTGACAGCCATAATCAGCAATTGTGTACATTTGAGCTGAATGTGTCAAAATCTTAAAAATTAACAGGTGCCCAAGCAAATTCATGCTAGAATCATCATCCGGATGCCAAAATAAACTAAATACAGCAAAAGATTTGATTGCACAACGTTTGGTTTAGGTTTGACAGCCATAATCACCTTTTTATTGCTTTAAATGCGTTTCTAGCGCATGATTGTACATTTGAGCTGAATGTGTCAAAATCTTAAAAATTAACAGGTGCCCAAGCAATTTCATGCTAGAATCCTCATCCGGATGCCAAAATAAACTAAATACAGCAAAAGATTTGAGTGCACAACGTTTGGTTTAGATTTGACAGCCATAATCAGCAATTGTGTACATTTGAGCTGAATGTGTCAAAATCTTAAAAATTAACAGGTGCCCAAGCAATTTCATGCTAGAATCATCATCCGGATGCCAAAATAAACTAAATACAGCAAAAGATTTGAGTGCACAACGTTTGGTTTAGGTTTGACAGCCATAATCACCTTTTTATTGCTTTAAATGCGTTTTTAGCGCATGATTGTACATTTGAGCTGAATGTGTCAAAATCTTAAAAATTAACAGGTGCCCAAGCAATTTCATGCTAGAATCATCATCCGGTTGCCAAAATAAACTAAATACAGCAAAAGATTTGAGTGCACAACGTTTGGTTTAGATTTGACAGCCATAATCAGCAATTGTGTACATTTGAGCTGAATGTGTCAAAATCTTAAAAATTAACAGGTGCCCAAGCAAATTCATGCTAGAATCATCATCCGGATGCCAAAATAAACTAAATACAGCAAAAGATTTGAGTGCACAACGTTTGGTTTAGGTTTGACAGCCATAATCACCTTTTTATTGCTTTAAATGCGTTTTTAGCGCATGATTGTACATTTGAGCTGAATGTGTCAAAATCTTAAAAATTAACAGGTGCCCAAGCAATTTCATGCTAGAATCATCATCCGGATGCCAAAATAAACTAAATACAGCAAAAGATTTGTGCACAACGTTTGGTTTAGGTTTGACAGCCATAATCACCTTTTTATTGCTTTAAATGCGTTTTTAGCGCATGATTGTACATTTGAGCTGAATGTGTCAAAATCTTAAAAATTAACAGGTGCCCAAGCAATTTCATGCTAGAATCATCATCCGGATGCCAAAATAAACTAAATACAGCAAAAGATTTGAGTGCACAGCGTTTGGTTTAGATTTGACAGCCATAATCAGCAATTGTGTACATTTGAGCTGAATGTGTCAAAATCTTAAAAATTAACAGGTGCCCAAGCAATTTCATGCTAGAATCATCATCCGGATGCCAAAATAAACTAAATACAGCAAAAGATTTGAGTGCACAACGTTTGGTTTAGATTTGACAGCCATAATCAGCAATTGTGTACATTTGAGCTGAATGTGTCAAAATCTTAAAAATTAACAGGTGCCCAAGCAATTTCATGCTAGAATCATCATCCGGATGCCAAAATAAACTAAATACAGCAAAAGATTTGAGTGCACAACGTTTGGTTTAGGTTTGACAGCCATAATCACCTTTTTATTGCTTTAAATGCGTTTTTAGCGCATGATTGTACATTTGAGCTGAATGTGTCAAAATCTTAAAAATTAACAGGTGCCCAAGCAATTTCATGCTAGAATCATCATCCGGATGCCAAAATAAACTAAATACAGCAAAAGATTTGAGTGCACAGCGTTTGGTTTAGATTTGACAGCCATAATCAGCAATTGTGTACATTTGAGCTGAATGTGTCAAAATCTTAAAAATTAACAGGTGCCCAAGCAATTTCATGCTAGAATCATCATCCGGATGCCAAAATAAACTAAATACAGCAAAAGATTTGAGTGCACAACGTTTGGTTTAGGTTTGACAGCCATAATCACCTTTTTATTGCTTTAAATGCGTTTTTAGCGCATGATTGTACATTTGAGCTGAATGTGTCAAAATCTTAAAAATTAACAGGTGCCCAAGCAATTTCATGCTAGAATCATCATCCGGATGCCAAAATAAACTAAATACAGCAAAAGATTTGAGTGCACAGCGTTTGGTTTAGATTTGACAGCCATAATCAGCAATTGTGTACATTTGAGCTGAATGTGTCAAAATCTTAAAAATTAACAGGTGCCCAAGCAATTTCATGCTAGAATCATCATCCGGATGCCAAAATAAACTAAATACAGCAAAAGATTTGAGTGCACAACGTTTGGTTTAGGTTTGACAGCCATAATCACCTTTTAATTGCTTTAAATGCGTTTTTAGCGCATGATTGTACATTTGAGCTGAATGTGTCAAAATCTTAAAAATTAACAGGTGCCCAAGCAATTTCATGCTAGAATCATCATCCGGATGCCAAAATAAACTAAATACAGCAAAGGATTTGAGTGCACAACGTTTGGTTTAGATTTGACAGCCATAATCAGCAATTGTGTACATTTGAGCTGAATGTGTCAAAATCTTAAAAATTAACAGGAGCCCAAGCAATTTCATGCTAGAATCATCATCCGGATGCCAAAATAAACTAAATACAGCAAAAGATTTGAGTGCACAACGTTTGGTTTAGGTTTGACAGCCATAATCACCTTTTTATTGCTTTAAATGCGTTTTTAGCGCATGATTGTAGATTTGAGCTGAATGTGTCAAAGTCTTAAAAATTAACAGGTGCCCAAGCAATTTCATGCTAGAATCATCATCCGGATGCCAAAATAAACTAAATACAGCAAAAGATTTGAGTGCACAACGTTTGGTTTAGATTTGACAGCCATAATCAGCAATTGTGTACATTTGAGCTGAATGTGTCAAAATCTTAAAAATTAACAGGTGCCCAAGCAAATTCATGCTAGAATCATCATCCGGATGCCAAAATAAACTAAATACAGCAAAAGATTTGATTGCACAACGTTTGGTTTAGGTTTGACAGCCATAATCACCTTTTTATTGCTTTAAATGCGTTTCTAGCGCATGATTGTACATTTGAGCTGAATGTGTCAAAATCTTAAAAATTAACAGGTGCCCAAGCAATTTCATGCTAGAATCCTCATCCGGATGCCAAAATAAACTAAATACAGCAAAAGATTTGAGTGCACAACGTTTGGTTTAGATTTGACAGCCATAATCAGCAATTGTGTACATTTGAGCTGAATGTGTCAAAATCTTAAAAATTAACAGGTGCCCAAGCAATTTCATGCTAGAATCATCATCCGGATGCCAAAATAAACTAAATACAGCAAAAGATTTGAGTGCACAACGTTTGGTTTAGGTTTGACAGCCATAATCACCTTTTTATTGCTTTAAATGCGTTTTTAGCGCATGATTGTACATTTGAGCTGAATGTGTCAAAATCTTAAAAATTAACAGGTGCCCAAGCAATTTCATGCTAGAATCATCATCCGGTTGCCAAAATAAACTAAATACAGCAAAAGATTTGAGTGCACAACGTTTGGTTTAGATTTGACAGCCATAATCAGCAATTGTGTACATTTGAGCTGAATGTGTCAAAATCTTAAAAATTAACAGGTGCCCAAGCAAATTCATGCTAGAATCATCATCCGGATGCCAAAATAAACTAAATACAGCAAAAGATTTGAGTGCACAACGTTTGGTTTAGGTTTGACAGCCATAATCACCTTTTTATTGCTTTAAATGCGTTTTTAGCGCATGATTGTACATTTGAGCTGAATGTGTCAAAATCTTAAAAATTAACAGGTGCCCAAGCAATTTCATGCTAGAATCATCATCCGGATGCCAAAATAAACTAAATACAGCAAAAGATTTGTGCACAACGTTTGGTTTAGGTTTGACAGCCATAATCACCTTTTTATTGCTTTAAATGCGTTTTTAGCGCATGATTGTACATTTGAGCTGAATGTGTCAAAATCTTAAAAATTAACAGGTGCCCAAGCAATTTCATGCTAGAATCATCATCCGGATGCCAAAATAAACTAAATACAGCAAAAGATTTGAGTGCACAGCGTTTGGTTTAGATTTGACAGCCATAATCAGCAATTGTGTACATTTGAGCTGAATGTGTCAAAATCTTAAAAATTAACAGGTGCCCAAGCAATTTCATGCTAGAATCATCATCCGGATGCCAAAATAAACTAAATACAGCAAAAGATTTGAGTGCACAACGTTTGGTTTAGATTTGACAGCCATAATCAGCAATTGTGTACATTTGAGCTGAATGTGTCAAAATCTTAAAAATTAACAGGTGCCCAAGCAATTTCATGCTAGAATCATCATCCGGATGCCAAAATAAACTAAATACAGCAAAAGATTTGAGTGCACAACGTTTGGTTTAGGTTTGACAGCCATAATCACCTTTTTATTGCTTTAAATGCGTTTTTAGCGCATGATTGTACATTTGAGCTGAATGTGTCAAAATCTTAAAAATTAACAGGTGCCCAAGCAATTTCATGCTAGAATCATCATCCGGATGCCAAAATAAACTAAATACAGCAAAAGATTTGAGTGCACAGCGTTTGGTTTAGATTTGACAGCCATAATCAGCAATTGTGTACATTTGAGCTGAATGTGTCAAAATCTTAAAAATTAACAGGTGCCCAAGCAATTTCATGCTAGAATCATCATCCGGATGCCAAAATAAACTAAATACAGCAAAAGATTTGAGTGCACAACGTTTGGTTTAGGTTTGACAGCCATAATCACCTTTTAATTGCTTTAAATGCGTTTTTAGCGCATGATTGTACATTTGAGCTGAATGTGTCAAAATCTTAAAAATTAACAGGTGCCCAAGCAATTTCATGCTAGAATCATCATCCGGATGCCAAAATAAACTAAATACAGCAAAGGATTTGAGTGCACAACGTTTGGTTTAGATTTGACAGCCATAATCAGCAATTGTGTACATTTGAGCTGAATGTGTCAAAATCTTAAAAATTAACAGGAGCCCAAGCAATTTCATGCTAGAATCATCATCCGGATGCCAAAATAAACTAAATACAGCAAAAGATTTGAGTGCACAACGTTTGGTTTAGGTTTGACAGCCATAATCACCTTTTTATTGCTTTAAATGCGTTTTTAGCGCATGATTGTAGATTTGAGCTGAATGTGTCAAAGTCTTAAAAATTAACAGGTGCCCAAGCAATTTCATGCTAGAATCATCATCCGGATGCCAAAATAAACTAAATACAGCAAAAGATTTGAGTGCACAACGTTTGGTTTAGATTTGACAGCCATAATCAGCAATTGTGTACATTTGAGCTGAATGTGTCAAAATCTTAAAAATTAACAGGTGCCCAAGCAAATTCATGCTAGAATCATCATCCGGATGCCAAAATAAACTAAATACAGCAAAAGATTTGATTGCACAACGTTTGGTTTAGGTTTGACAGCCATAATCAC